>NC_090173.1:8812927-9085427 GCF_024679245.1 Pseudorasbora parva | reverse complement strand
TATATCTGTCTGTCTGTCTATCTATCTGTCTGTCTGTCTATCTGTCTGTCTGTCTGTCTGTATATCTGTCTGTCTGTCTGTCTGTCTGTCTGTATATCTGTCTGTCTATCTGTCTGTCTATCTGTATGTCTGTCTGTCTGTATATCTGTCTGTCTGTATATCTGTCTGTCTATCTGTCTGTCTGTATATCTGTCTGTCTGTCTGTCTGTCTGTCTGTCTGTCTGTCTGTCTGTCTGTATATCTGTCTGTCTGTCTGTCTGTATATTTGTCTGTCTATCTATCTGTCTGTCTGTATATCTGTCTGTCTGTATATCTGTCTGTCTGTCTGTCTGTATATCTGTCTGTCTGTATATCTGTCTGTCTGTATATCTGTCTGTCTATCTGTCTGTCTGTATATCTGTCTGTCTGTATATCTGTCTGTCTGTATATCTGTCTGTCTGTATATCTGTCTGTCTGTATATCTGTCTGTCTATCTGTCTGTCTGTATATCTGTCTGTCTGTATATCTGTCTGTCTATCTGTCTGTCTGTATATCTGTCTGTCTGTCTGTCTGTATAGCTGTCTGTCTGTCTGTCTGTATATTTGTCTGTCTATCTATCTGTCTGTCTGTATATCTGTCTGTCTGTATATCTGTCTGTCTGTCTGTATATCTGTCTGTCTGTATATCTGTCAGTCTGTATATCTGTCTGTCTGTCTGTATAACTGTCTGTCTGTCTGTCTGTCTATCTATCTGTCTGTCTATCTGTCTATCTGTCTGTCTATCTGTCTGTCTGTCTATCTGTTTGTCTGTCTCTCGGTCTGTCTGTCTGTCTGTCTGTCTGTGTCTGTCTATCTGTCTGTCTGTCTGTGTCTGTCTGTCTGTCTGTCTGTCTGTGTCTGTCTGTCTATCTGTATATCTGTCTGTCTATCTGTCTGTCTGTATAACTGTCTGTCTGTCTGTATATCTATCTGTCTGTCTATCTGTCTGTCTGTCTGTCTGTCTCTCTGTATGTCTGTCTGTCTTTCTGTCTGTCTATCTGTTTGTCTGTCTCTCGGTCTGTCTGTCTGTATATCTGTCTGTCTGTCTGTATATCTATCTGTCTGTCTGTCTATCTGTCTGTCTGTCTGTCTGTCTGTGTCTGTCTATCTATCTGTCTGTCTGTCTGTCTGTCTGTCTGTCTGTCTGTCTGTCTGTCTATCTATCTATCTATCTATCTATCTGTCTGTCTGTGTCTGTCTGTCTATCTATCTATCTGTCTGTCTGTGTCATTGTGTATGGATAAGACAGTCAAATTGTTTAGTCATGTTGTCAATATAACTGTTTACTCTGGAGGGATGTTCTGATGGAAACTACGGCTAGAGATTTGATGACGATTATTGTCGATTGTAAGTTACATCTTAGTGTGTGTGTGAGTGTAATTGCAATAGAATGGAAAAGATTCAATTTACACTCTTACTGTTTGTCCTGTATTTTATTGACAGAACATGTCATTGAGATAAAGAAATGAAAAGACAGCACTGAATAGCACACACACACACACACACACACACACACACACACACACACACACACACACACACACACACACACACACACACACACACACACACACACAAAAACTAAAGAAGAAATGTGAACATAGGAAAAACTGTACATGCGGTGCTGTAGAAATGTATATATATATATCTGCTAGTTGATGTTCCATGAGAAGCACCTTCGTTAGAGAAAGTCAATATTCACTTGGGAGCAATTTACCAATTCAGGACAGATTTAGAAAAAAATCCAATGGAAATATAGAAAGTAAAGAAATATGGGATATTATGATAACTTGTTCAACCATTTTGCATGTAAAGACTTATGCTATGAGCTTGTGCCTAAGGGCCCTATTTTAACGATCTGAAACGCAAGTGTCAAAGCGCAAGTAACTTTGTGGGCGGGTCTCGGCGCTGTTGTCGTTTTCCCGGCGGGATAAATGGCTCTGGCACCCGGCGCAAATCTAAAATGGGTTGGTCTGAAGTAGCTTCATTATTAATAGGTGTGGTTTGGGCGTAACGTGAATAAACCAATCAGAGCGTCATCCAACATTCCCTTTAAGAGCAGCTGCGCAAGTTCCCTTATGGATCGCTATTATTATGGCGTATTTACCAGGCGCACGCCAGGAGCGGTTAACAGCCGAGGAGACTGATGTTCTTGTAAGAGCAGTGAAAGACAGAGAAGTTGTGTTGTTTGGGGATGGGAGAAACCCACCCAAAATAGCGTCGGTTAAACAGGCGTGGGAGGAAATAGCCACAATTGTTTCATCAGCTGGCATCCCCAGGACGTCGCACCAGTGCCGCAAGCGCTACAATGACATCAGAAGACGGGGAAAGTCCACCATCAATCAGGCACGCCGTGTAATGGGAGGTGGATCTGCCTCTACTCAGGACCTGACGCCAGCACACCACAATGATTTCTGTCATCTCATGTGTTAATATTTTTTTAGTGTAACAATTTATGATTTGCAAAAATAACTGTTGCATCTGTGTAGATTACATGAGCAAAGTGTATGCGCGTTGTGCACGCTATACATTATGGTCAAGCATGCGCCCTTAAAATAGCATAATGAACAACGCGCAACGCGCCGCTGACTTTAGACTAGGTTTTTTCTGGTCAGTGGCGCAATTGTTTAATGGAACAGGAAAATAGCCCCAGGGATTGTTTGCGCCGGAACACGCCTCCTTTTTTGCGCTGAACCGCCCACTGAGCGCAAGTTCATTCACTAGTTTAGCGACGTGCTTCTGTGGAGGGAAAAGCGCGCTTTGCGCGGGTGCAAAATAGGAACGACACATGCGGCGTCGGTGTACAAAGTCAATTGCGCTGGTTGCAAGATAGGGCCCTAAATGTTGTGGGGCTGAGACTATTCAACAGAGACCCATTATAATACATTTTGATCAACATGACAGAAGCAACTGATAATGTAGGAAACAACAGAGAATTGTCCATAATCATTGGCATGGATGTACCAAAGCATTTGCAACTTGTTCAAAGAAATGAGAAACTGCTTTTTTGATGTGCACAAGTAACACAATGATGTGAGAACTGAACAGGTAGTTTTGAGAATTTCAGTTCTGATCTGAGAAATGCACCAAAGCGACTGAGAAAAACTGAAAAATAACAGCACATGTGTTTGGAACGACATCAGGAGGAGTATGTGACGACAGAATTGAACTTTTGGAGGTCCTTTAATAAAACTGTACCTGAATGCAGTTAAACTGACAGAGAGCGAAGGAGGCAGATTTAAAGAAAGACATGAGGAAGGGGTAATCGGAGAGATGAGAGCTGCAGAGGGTTTGGGGAGGGAGGAAATGGACGGCGAGCTGAAGCTGCGGCTCTAATGGACTCTAATGGTGTGTTTCGGCGCGGATGTCTCGTGTGTCCTGAGGCCGGACGGCTGTTTAAGAATAGATTTATTAATACCACTCCGCCCGCGGCCATCACTGAGCTTCACGGGACGCTCGGGGAACGCCGTCTGACGTCCTGACAGAGGCTTTAAGGACGAGTCTCTCCATTAGCAGGAGCTCCAGTTACACTTTTACATTTTTCTCTTTATGTAAGAAATGGATTTCAATGTATCATAAAATGGCCCTGATATGTCACTAGACATTAAGAAGTCATGTTCTTTTCTAATACTTATATCACTGACAACAGTAGTCCGGCCAGGGTATTGTCATTATAAAGTTGTCGTTGCCGCCCTCAGCTGATTTTGATGATGTCATGTTGTGTTTTGGCCTGAAGCTCCGCCCTCCACCTATCGACCAATCACAAAGTCAGTAGTGTTTGGGCATCCGGGTTGCCAGATCTGCTCTAGTTAGCACAGCTGCAGATCTGCAAACGTTCCTGCGGATCCTGCTGCCATTCTGGCAACCTCGAGTCAGGGGAAGGGGGAGGGGGATACACCGCTCTACAGGCATCTGAAAGGGATTGCAGTGCCAGTTTTGGCCACAGTCTTACATACACTTTCTTTAACGTTTGTTTTCATTTTAGTTTAAATTTGAGTATGGGTTTGAGTGGATTTATTGTAATTTTTGTTGTTTTTATTAGTCTTTTTAGGAGCCAAGCAAGCACCTAAATTAAGTGTTGCTGTTCTTTTTATTACTATTCTTCCACTAATGGAGTCTATGGCAGTCTAGAGAACCACTTGCGGTCAAGTTATAAAATTTGGCACACAGATAGAAGACTGGCCCAACATAAACCACACCAATTTTCTTGTTTCTAAAGCAATCCCTCTTGCGCCAGTAGAAAGTTTCGCTCATATTTATGCTAATAACTTTTTTTCTAATTGTTCCCTATCCCCTATATAGTGCACTGAATCGTTCCCTATCCCCTATATAGTGCACTGAGTCGTTCCCTATCCCTATATAGTGCACTGAGTCGTTCCCTATCCTCTATATAGTGCGCTGAGTCATTCCCTATCCCTATATAGTGCACTGAGTTGTTCCCTATCCCTATATAGTGCACTGAGTCGTTTCCTATCCCTATATAGTGCACTGAGTCGTTCCCTATCACATATATAGTGCACTGAATCGTTCCCTATCCCTATATAGTGCACTGAGTCGTTCCCTATCTCTATATAGTGCACTGAATCGTTCCCTATCCCCTATATAGTGCACTGAGTCGTTCCCTATCCCTATATAGTGTACTGAGTCATTCCCTATCCCTATATAGTTTACTGAGTCGTTCCCTATCCCTATATAGTGCACTGAGTCGTTCCCTATCCCCTATATAGTGCACTGAGTCGTTCCCTATCCCTATATAGTGTACTGAGTCGTTCCCTATCCCTATATAGTGCACTGAGTCGTTCCCTATCCCTATATAGTGTACTGAGTCATTTCCTATCCCCTATATAGTGCACTGAATCGTTCCCTATCCCCTATATAGTGCACTGAGTCGTTCCCTATCCCTATATAGTGCACTGAGTCGTTCCCTATCCCTATATAGTGCACTGAGCCGTTTCCTATCCCCTATATAGTGCACTGAGTCGTTCCCTATCCCTATATAGTGTACTGAGTCGTTTCCTATCCCCTATATAGTGCACTGAAATGTTCCCTATCCCTATATAGTGCACTGAGTCGTTCCCTATCCCTATATAGTGTACTGAGTCGTTCCATATCCCTATATAGTGTACTGAGTCGTTCCCTATCCCTATATAGTGCACTGAGTCGTTCCCAATCCCCTATATAGTGCACTGAATCGTTCCCAATCCCCTATATATGCACTGAGTCGTTCCCTATCCCCTATATAGTGCACTGAATCGTTCCCTATCCCCTATATATGCACTGAGTCGTTCCCTATCCCTATATAGTGCACTGAGTCATTCCCTATCCCTATATAGTGCACTGAATCGTTCCCTATCCCCTATATATGCACTGAATCGTTCCCTATCCCCTATATAGTGCACTGAGTCGTTCCCTATCCCTATATAGTGCACTGAGTCGTTCCCTATCCCCTATATAGTGCACTGAATCGTTCCCTATCCCCTATATATGCACTGAGTCGTTCCCTATCCCTATATAGTGCACTGAGTCGTTCCCTATCCCTATATAGTGCACTGAATCGTTCCCTATCCCTATATAGTGCACTGAGTCGTTCCCTATCCCTATATAGTGCACTGAGTCGTTCCCTATCCCTATATAGTGCACTGAGTCGTTCCCTATCCCTATATAGTGCACTGAATCGTTCCCTATCCCCTATATATGCACTGAATCGTTCCCTATCCCCTATATAGTGCACTGAGTCGTTCCCTATCCCCTATATAGTGCACTGAATCGTTCCCTATCCCCTATATATGCACTGAGTCGTTCTCTATCCCCTATATAGTGCACTGAATTGTTCCCTATCCCCTATATATGCACTGAGTCGTTCCCTATCCCTATATAGTGCACTGAGTCGTTCCCTATCCCTATATAGTGCACTGAATCGTTCCCTATCCCTATATAGTGCACTGAGTCGTTCCCTATCCCTATATAGTGCACTGAGTCGTTCCCTATCCCTATATAGTGCACTGAGTCGTTCCCTATCCCTATATAGTGCACTGAATCGTTCCCTATCCCCTATATATGCACTGAATCGTTCCCTATCCCCTATATAGTGCACTGAGTCGTTCCCTATCCCCTATATAGTGCACTGAATCGTTCCATATCCCCTATATAGTGCACTGTCTCTAAAACAATCCCTCTTGTGCCAGTTGAAAGTTTTGCTCATATTTATGCTAATAACTTTTGAACCGTAAGGGATAGAAACAAAATTCTTTCATTTGATTACGTGGCTAAAGATGATTCGATTTAATTTTATAATAAAGAAAAATTCAAAATTTCCTGCCAAAAAAACTACTTTCTCGAACTCCTCCTAGGCGGTTTATCCGAATTTCACGAAAATGTAATGTAATGTTCAAGTCGATTGATCATTTTTTGAATAACGTGCAAACACATTTTATGTAGCGCTTGCGAGAATATTTCATTTGCTGTGTTTTATGCGTACGGCACTTTGGTCGGCCAATGACCGTTTTTAAATGTGCTCTAGAAATAACTTTAAAATAAACGTAAGGCTGTATCTCCGTAATGATTTATCATATTCTGATCAAACTTGGTACAGATCATCACACGCATGACCTGAGGCAACATGCTGCATTTCGGCACAGCGCCACCTACTGATGTGGAGATTTGAAAAATTGCTTTTTTTGCTTATAAATTCTGAACAGTTTGCCTAAAAATCATATAAGTGGTCTCGTTAGATTCGGTCCAATGATATTTCGGCCATTTTCGGCATTGCCATCTTGAGTTTTGTAGTAAAATGCTGTATTTTATGAACGCATGAACATATCATTGCGCAGCATTGGTTGCGGATCTCCTTAGATTCCTTGCCGAGTCCAGTGATACCAAACATGCTAGGTTTCACCTTATGGTTAGTGCTAGGGTGCGATTTAGCGGTTAAAAAACGTTTGCAAATTCCTTTGAAACCGTTAGACCGATCGAGACGAAACCACTGTTGGAAAATCAGAATCATAGCGGATTGACTACTAGTGCTAATTGCTATGCTGCTATGCTAATGCCAAATATCCAAATTTTGATATTAAGTGGCAAAAAAATGTAATCAAAGTGGCGCTTTGTTTTTTGGTATGCTCAGGAATACAAATGTCTGTATTATCACCAAAACTCTGGGCACACTTCAAATAGTTGGCGGGATTGTGTCACTTGGTGGTGCTATAATTGAACAAAGCATGAAAAATGTGTTTATGTGGGTTTTCAAACTTTTTGCTTAAAATCTCTCCAAGTCTCTAAGTGTCTTTACTCATTTTTGCAGTTGGTTTGATGCTTGCTTGCTTCTTTAATGTTTATTATATTTTAAAATGATGTGAATGTTAATTTTTACCACAGTTTTAGTTCATGTTCACTCTTTTGTGTCTTCTGAGGTGATTGTGTCTTCAAGTGTTACAAGTGTTAAACACTCCTGATTACAGTCAAACACATTTCACTCAGAGATGGAGGTCTTGTAAATTGTGTGTGTGTGTGTGTGTGTGTGTGTGTGTGTGTGTGTGTGTGTGTGTGTGTGTGTGTGTGTGTGTGTGTGTGTGAGAGCCTGTTTATGTGGTTTATGAGGACACAAATTTGTATAACTACATAGGTATTACACTGGTATTACCCTATAAATGTGGTTTATGAGGACATATCAAATGTCCTCATAATTCAAATGGCCTTAAAAACATACTAAATTATGTTTTTTTGAAAAAGTAAAAATGCAGAATGTTTCCTGTGATGGGTAGGTTTAGGGGCAGGGGCAGTGTAGGGGGATAGAAAATACGGTTTGTACAGTATAAAAACCATTACGCCAATGGAATGTCCCTATATGTCACAAAAACAAACGTGTGTGTGTTTGTCTATGTATAGCATGCCCAGAAGGATCTAACCTATGTGTGTGTGTGCCTCAGCAGGTAAGCCGGATCTGTGCGGGATGGAGCTGCGTATCGAGGAGCTTTGGCATCATTACCGAGTGGAGCATGCCATGGCCGAGGGCGCCAAAAACATGCTGAGACTTCTGGGAGCGGGAAAAGCACAAGACAAGAAAGCCATAGCTGAGGTCTGAGAAACACACACGCACGTCATAAAACATCTGCTTGCGGTGGGTTTGCTAAGTGTGTGTGTGTGTCTGCAGGCTCAGAGTCGTCTGAGTGAAGCGTCCCAGCGGTTGGATCTCCTGCGGGTGTCGTTGGAGCAGCGTTTGGTGGATCTCCCGGAGGAACACCCGAAAGCGTGTCTGATTAAAGAGGAGTTAGTTCTGGCCTCGTCCTCGGCCTTCAGCTCCCGCCACAGCGCCCCCTACGTCCACAATCAGTACAGCACCCTCTGCAAACCCTCGCCCCTCACCGGTACGTCACAAACTAGAGATAGATGTCAAGAACATGAATAATTACATGAGAAAAAATGACATTATATCATTTATAAAATTGAATTAAAAAAAAAGAGTGTATGTGTATTTGTGTGTCTATATATATATACACTCTTAGAAGAAAAGGTTCCAAAATAACAAAAACTATGACACACACACATCTATACAGTAAACACAAAGAGTATTTATATATATTAAGAGTATATATATACATACATAAAATGTAAAAACTTGTTAGATGCGATTAATTGCGATTAATCGATTCAATAGCACAAAAAGGGGGGAAAAATCAAATAATCACAATTGATCACATTTAACATTAGTTTTATACATAATGTATGTGTGTGTGTGTGTGTGTGTGTGTGTGTGTGTGTGTGTGTGTGTGTGTGTACGTGTACGTGTTTGTGTATATATACATACACACACACGGATACAGTAAACACACAGAGTATATAGGTGTGTATGGACACACACACACACACACACACACACACACACACACACACACACACACACACACACACATATATATAATTTACACATTATGTAAAAACTTATTAGATGTGATTAATCGATTCAAAACATTAAGATCCAGCCGAAGCTTCTACAAAAACATTTGTACGCTGTATATCCAGTATGACTAGCACCCATAAATAACTAAGAAGAATATGTTTATGGCTACAATTACTCAGTATTTGAGATTGAAATATTGAGGGTCATATTGTTCTGTTTGTTACAAGATCCGCTCAAATATTCACTGATATGAATGAGAATTTCCTTTAAATTAAGCTGTGAGTCTGAAAATGTTCCTGAACGTCTCCGCATTAAAGGGTTAATTCACCCAAAAAATGAAATGTCTGTCATTAACTCCTCACTCTAATGTCGTTCCACACCCGTAAGACCTCCGTTCATCTTCACACACAGTTTAAGATATTTAATATTTAGTCTGAGAGCGTATGCAAGTGTATGCACACTATACTGTCCATGTCCAGAAAGGGAATAAAAACATCATCACAGTAGTCCATATGAGACATCAGTGGGTTAATTAGAGTCTCTTGAAGCGTCAGAAATACATTTGGGTCCAAAAATAACAAAAACTACGACTTTATTCAGCATTGTCCGCGTTTGTTTTCAATCCTCAAATAAAGATTCAAACGGTCATTAATCAGTGAATCAATCAATGATTCAGATCGCCAATGTCACGTGATTTCAGCAGTTTGACACGCGATCCGAATCATAATGATTTATTAATATGAATAATTCACGATTGAAAACAAACACAGAAGAGAAGACAAATGTTATAATGGAAATGAGAATTAGTAGCCTGACGTGGTCATACTCAGCTCTAGTCAGAATATGAGTCTGCTGCTCCATTGGGCTGTGATTATGGGGCGTTTCAACTGAACCAAGTAAGACCTCAATTGGTCAGACCGACAACCAATCAGAGCAACGGAGCGACACATAACGTAAGTTGTGAAACGTCAACAGAGCTCAAATGCACTGTGATGCCAAGTCTGCGGTTTTTCCCGTGGGTTGTTTTCTATGTCCACGGGTTGAAGCGACTATTATGTGATATATAGACCCATGAGTGCGAATTTTAGCAGCATCCTTGCCAAATAACACACATTTTACCCCCAAACACCATTTTTTCCCGGAGAACCCCCAGAGAAGCTATTGGGCTTGTTTAGGGCTAGTAGTTGGCGGGTTTTGTTGTAAAAACTTGGCAACCCTCTCTGCACGCACTGGAATAAACGATCTTTGCCGGTGTTGTAAAAAAAATGTAATAATTTAATGATACACAGAGTACTTACCCAACATGATCATCATTTCTGAGAGAAATAGTGAAGGGGATGCAGATACAAACAAGCTCTCCGTTTAGGATTTGAACAAATATAACCCAAGCCCCTTTGATGACGTGATGATTACTTTACTGCTGATCATCTGTCCGTCATCGGCTAAAGCCTCCCCTGATGATTTCATTGGTCAGTTTCTGTTCATAATTTCTCCTCTATGGATCGAGGCCAGACCGAACCGCCCGACCTAAACATTTTGTGGGCGGGGCTAAGTTCAGATGGCATCCAGGCTACTAATAGATCTGAGCGGGATTTGAACCGTGGTCTGAAGCGTGGGAGGCGGGCACACTAACAAGGATGCTAAAGACTGCAGCGTCTAGCTTGCCACTTGAAACCAGAGGAGTGAGGTTAACATGCCTTTTATTAGTCTTCGTTACACTACCACCCGGGTCACGGCACCACATTTCGACTCATTCCGAGCAGGACTCAAACCATGGTCTCTGCCATGGGAGGTGCACTCTAAAGAAATGTTGTGGGCGGGGCTGAGTTCGGCTGGAGAATTAGGGATAAAATCTCACAATGAAACAGGCTCCTAATGGTCCTAAAATAGGTTTCATTTATTGATTTATTTTTTGATTTTGGCTGAAGTGTGACTGTGAATGTGTTTTTGAGGTTTTGAAGTGGGAGTGTTGTTGTGTGCGTCCCGCTCAGGTACGCTGCAGGTGCGTCTGCTGGGGTGTGTGGGGCTGCTGGAGGTCGTGCCGGGGCGAAGCCGCACCTCTCCACTCGCCCTGCCACACAGTCCAGGAGACGGGCGGCCATTTAAACTCACTCTGAGCAGCAGGACCAGCAGCTTCAGCCTCAAGATCCCCAGCAAGGGGGAAGATCTGTCCTGTGAGTTTATTCCTTTAACCAGCTCTGTTCTTGGGGTCAGGGTTATTTTACTTTGACTTTTGGGGGAGTGAATTTTTTTTTTTTATTATTGACTCTGCATGTCGGTCTGATGTGCGCTTGTGTTTGCAGCGGAGGTGAGCGCTGTGTTGAAGCTGGAGAACTGTGTGGTGGGCCAGACCTGCTGGAAAAGTGTCGGTGAACAGACGTGGAATCAGAGCTTCACTCTGGAGCTGGAGAGAGTGAGTCACACACACACACACACACACACACACACACTCTCTCTCTCACACTCTCTAACACACACACACACACACACACACACACACGTTTGTTTTTGTGAAATGTGGGGACATTCCATAGGCGTAATGGTTTTATACTGTACAAACCGTATTTTCTATCCCCCTGCCCCTAAACCTACACTCTAAAAAATTCTGGGTAAAAACAACCCAATGTTGGGTCAAATATGGACTACCCAGCAATTGGGTTGTTTTTACCTAGCGATTGGGTTGTCTTAAGCAAATATTTAACCCAACCGCAGGATTAAAACAACCCAATAACTGGGTTAGTCCATATTTGACCCAACATTAGGTTAAAACAACCCAGCATTTTTTAGAGTGTACCCATCACACACACACACACACACACACACACACACACACACACACACACACACACACACACACACACACACACTGCCCCTAAACCCACCCATCCCAGGAAACATTCTGCATTTTTCCTTTCTCATAAAAACTCCTCCTGTGTGATTTATAAGCCTTTTGTAAAGTTGGGATATGGGTAATGTCCTCATATTTCACCCTCTCCTGTAATACCTGTGTCAGACCCATGGCATTATACACATTTGTGTCCTCATATGTCACAAAAACAAGCCCACACACACACACACTAAATCAGTCCGAAAGAATTGTGACTTTTTTCCTCAAATTTGCTGGTTTATATCCCGCAGTTGTGACTGATTCAGTATTCTGAAACATAAAATAGCAAATGCAACTTATAAAGTCGCCCTTAAATTGTGAGATAAAACCTGCAACTGTGAGAATTTTTTATTTATTTTTGTATTCCTTGTGGAGACGAGCTTTCCTAGTTCAGTAGTTGTGACCGTGTGTCTGTGCGTGTGATTGTTAGCTGTAAAGCTATGGCTCAACTTTTTGCTTTATCTACATTCATTCAGTGCAAATAAACTACTGAGAAGCTATATATGGACTCATCTCTCCTATCTGGACAACGGCTCATTACGAAAGTGTTTAAAAGCAAGGTGGGGCTGGCAAGGTCACAAAGGATCCAGCTATTAAATCCTTCATTTCACGGGGAACCAATAATGCATTTAAAGGAGCCTTCGGATTGGGACAGCCTTCAATGCGCAGCGGTGACACAATTGCCCTTCGAAGGATGCAGCCTCTGAATTGGGATGCGGCTTATATTAGTGTTTTCCTTTACTTTAGTTTAGTCTTATCATTGGAGTAGTGTTTATTTACATACGAATGATAATTTTAAAGCATACTATTTCATACGAAGCGGAAAAAACATGTTTTTGACCTAAATTCCAGAATCTAGATAAAGCGACAAACCCGTAATTGCAAAGCTGAAGTGTGAAGTAGGAGATTTCCGATAGCACGTGAAGGCAGCATTAGTCGTGGACATCTGAACTTTACAGACAGAAGAAATTAAAATACTTCAAGTAAGGGATAATGTCCACCCAGCCGGTTGTTATCGTTTATAGAATAAACCCCGACAGAGTGATCAGGACCCCGACGCGAAGCGGAGGCCGTGTAACAAAGACGTGTAACAAAGACTTTATTTTGTAATAAAGTGCCCGCTTATTACACGGCTACTAGTCTCAAATAAATAATTATTAGACACAAAATATTGTCTTGAGATTAAATATTTTATTAGCTCTTACACAAAGCTTCCGCAAAGGAAAACAGTTCCAACCTGCTTTAAGCCTTTATCTATCGCTGCTAAATGTTGAAAATGAATGCTGAAAGGGTTAGTTCACCCAAAAATGAAACCAAGCCTATGATTTACTCACCCTCAGGTCATTATAGGTGTTTATGACATTCTTCTGTCAGACAAATACAATCAGAGTTATATTTAAAAAGTCCAGGCTAACGTTAATCCCAGCAGTAGTTGTAGTTGTGTTTGAAGTCCATAAAAAATGCAGCTGTCCGTCAAATAACGTGCTCCACACGACTCCGATGGGTTAATAGAGCCTTCTGATTCGAATCGATGCGTTTGTGTAAGAAAAATATCCATATTTAAAACGTTATAAAGGAAACCCGCCTTGAAGTCTTCCATTGTAACCCACGGCTGTTTAAGCCACAAGATGGCGCCAGCGTTAAGCACAGAAGTAGTGCCGGTCAAGATAACTCGTAGTACCCGGATGAGCGGGTGTTATCTGGAAATAACATACCGCTGGAATGTGCGATTGACCAATCAGAATCAAGTATTTCACAGAGCCGTGTAATAATGTCAAATAAGCCACGCCCGCCTTTAACACACAGACTAATGTTAGCTTGAAGAAGCGTCGCTTTGACCTGTTTTGGACTCCCGAAAACAGTCCAAATGCAAGTCGGTTTGGCTTGATTTTGTTCGAAATGACGTCACACCAGTTGATTTCATTGAAGTGTATATTGCCTTGCCTTGCCTTGCCTAAATAAACTTTTACTGCTAATTTACTCACCCCCATGTCATCCAAGATGTCCATGTCTTTCTCTCTTCAGTCTTCAAATGACGTTTTTAATGAAAATACTCCAGGATTTTTCTCCATATAATGGATTTCAATGGGCCTCAAACGGCTCAAGGTCCAAATGACATTTTTAGTGCAGCTTTAAACGACACCAGATGATGAATTAGGCTCTTATCTAGCCAAACGATCGCTCATTCAAACAAAATAATACAAAAGTTGAAGTTTTATAAGCACAAATGCTCGCCTTGCTCAGTTCTGTGGCGACACGTAATACACAGTTACACTGAAAAGGTCACGCTTGACGTAGGCGGAGGTACCGAGTCGTAAGTGTTCATAAGGAGGAGCATACACACATGTTCACATGTCTTTGTGTCAGTTTATCGTTTAAAATGTTTTTATGAACACTTGCAAACACTGACTGGGTACGTCCGCCTACGCCAAGCGTGACCTTTTCAGCGTAATTGCGTATTATGTGACGTCACAGAACAGAGCAAGGCGAGCATTTGTGCTTATAAAACTTAAACTTTTTAGTTTTGTGTTTAAATGACGGATCGTTTGGCTAGATAAGACCGTAATTCATCGTCTGGTGTCGTTTAAAGCCCTTTGAAGCTGCACTGAAACTGTCATTTGGACCTTGAGCCGTTTGAGGCCCATTGAAATCCATTATAAGGAGAAAAATCCTGGAATGTTTTCATCAAAAACCTTCATTTCTTTTCGACTGAAGAAAGAAAGACACTGACATCTTGGATGACACGGGGGTGAGTAAATCATCAGCAAACGTTTATTTAAAAGTGAACTAATCCTTTAAGCACACACTGAAGTATTGGCCTAATGCTCTGTGTTCAGTCCAGAGAGATGGAGATCGCGGTGTACTGGAGGGACTATCGCTCGCTCTGCGCTCTGAAGTATCTGAAGCTGGAGGATTTCCTGGACAATCGGAGACACCAGATACAGCTGGAGCTGGAACCGCAGGGACTGCTGCTGGCCGAGGTATGAAGCACACAAAAACGTGCCGCTCTTTTACACACACGCAGTGCTGTTTTAGCATCCGTCTCACTAGTGATTTCAAGTTTGCTGAATGCAGTTTGCAACCCAAACAATGAAACACCCATTTCACGAGTACACACTTACATCAAATTAAATAGAGTAAAGATTATGCGTATTTGGCGTGCTGTCCGGGGGAGAGCTCTGAATTTTTTGGCTCGAACCCAGAGTACCCCCCGTGATAGAGATATTGTATTACACTGCAAAAAAAAAGCTCTTCTTATTTAGTATTTCCAGTCCAAATATCTAAATATTTTTAAAGCAACACTGTGTAACTTTTTTAGTTTATTCTTAGCCAAAAACACTTAGTTCTTTTAAAAATATATGTGCTCATTAATGTATATTTACTTCTTTCAAGAAATAAAGTATTCTCGTAAGTTTATAATATGCCATTGAAAATACATACGGGTGAGGGGTTCGACTGCTGGTCGCCATGTTGCCCCTCCATCTTGAAAGTACATTAGCCAAAGAGGGACATACCCATAAATTCAAGCTTCGCCTTTCGCGTTTTAACACTCGATGGCACCGTGTCGAATGTGAAGAGGGGGATTGCCATGTTAATCTTGGACTAAATCAGCCACCGTAGGAGTTAAAACGAAATCAGAATTGAGAGGAACAGAAACTATTATTCACTGGATGGTCATATACCTTTACACCGCTAGATGGGGGGAAATATCACACAGTGGAGCTTTAAATCAAGAATAATTTACTAGATAAGTAAAATGACAAGATATTTTTGCTTGTTTTCTGGGGGGGAAGTCTAAATGAAGTGAGTTTTTGCTTAAAACAGGCAAAATGATCTGCCAATGGAGTGAGAAAAATAATCGTATTTCTGTTTGGGACGGAAACAAGAAACGAGATTTCAATCAGAAACAAGATTATTAATTTTTTCTCACCCCATTGGCAGATCATTTTGCTTGTTTTAAGAAAACAAGAAAAAATATCTTATGTCGTTTTACTTGTCTAGTAAATGCATCTTGATTTAAGAATTGTTAGATATTTAGACTGGAAACAAGACAAAATTACTGAGTAAGAAGAGCATTTTTTGCAGTGTATGGATTGCGTTGACATCTAATAAGAGTTTAGTAAATCAAAGTGAGGAGATGGGTTGATAGAGGGATGTAAAAATAAAAACAGGCAATGAAAGAAGGTAAATCTGGTATATATATATATACACACCTCCTATCATTGATTAAGTCGATTAGCTTATAGTGCTCCACTCGTCTTTAATTAGGTTTAACTATCTGACGTGCTCCTCCCGAAATGTGTTAATAAAACATCACTTGTTTTGTTAGCACACATTTACTAGTGGACAATTTTTCCGCGCAAATTGTTTGATAGAGAGGAAATGTGGCTTGTGTTGCAGGTGATGTTCATCAACCCTGTGATAGAGCGAGGTCCGCGGCTACAGCGCCAGAGGAAGGTGTTTTCTAAACAACAGGGTAAAACATTCATTAGCTTATCCTGCGGTGCATTCTGGGAGAGAAAACACTGCACACAAGGGCTGAATCTCATCTATTTTACTCCTCAAAAATCTCTTTCTGAATAGCATGAGATTATATATGATATGATGCACATTAGGCATACTAGCACCTTAGTTTATGCAGTTTACACAAGCTTTAGTGCAATGGAGCAACGTGTAATGACCGCACTAGCACTTTAGCACTTGCTCTTTTTAATCCATGGGACTGTGTTGTCAAAAGTGATGCCAGTAACGCGTTACTCTAATCTGACTACTGTTTTCCAGTAACGAGAAATCTAACACATTACTATCTCCAAACCAGTAATCAGATTAAAGTAATTTATCCAAGTCACTGTCAGTTACTATTTTAGTCATTTTCCTTAGTAAAATTTTTTATGTATATTTTTGCTTTCTTCTTGCGTCTCGGGGAGAGTATTTTTCAGGAAATATTTTTTAATTTCAACTTAAAATGTCAGATTGTTGACGTTACTGTTAAAAATGCACTTCCAATAAAGTGAGTGTTGGCAAAAACTGTGTTGAGGCGGCAGGGCTGTTGTCGGAAACTGCTGAATGTAACTAATAAAGTAACTTGTAATCTTAGTTACTTTTAAAGTAATCTGTAAAGTAACTAATGGTTCCTGCACACTGTGCGATTTTTCAAAATCCTTTGCGAATGTCCCTTGTCAGACTGTACGAACATGATCGCCATGTCACACTGTAAGATCTCAGTTGGCATTAATGTCAGACTGCACGATAGTGAAGGCGCGCTAAAAACGGACGCGCGCAAGAAAACTCGTCCGGAGTTTTATATCATCAATGAATGACGCGTTCGGTGACAGTGAGTTGCATTACACGCGGGACTGAAATGCTGGCTACAAAATCTCTAGCTCTCGTTTTTGTCATAATTTGTCTTGAAAAACGGAGATATTTGACTGTCGTCGTAGGAGAAGTCACACTGCAGGACTGTGTGCCAAATCTTCTGACACTGCCAGAATTTCGTCTGAGGTCAAATTTCGGCTGCCGGTGAACATGTCAAACTAACGATCAAAGACGTCAGATTTTAGCCTAGGATTTGAGGAATCTTTTAGGATTTGCTAAATTTGTCTCAGACGGCCAAATCGTGGCCAAAATCACACAGTGTGCACCCGGCTTAAGTAACTTTTTAAAAGAGTAATCAGTAATCAGATTACTTTTTCAAAGTAACTGTGGCAACACTGGTTGTCAACAAACTTTTTTTTTTTGGTGATTTGTGATGTTGTTTGTGATGTTTTTTATGAAGCAACTCTAAATTGTGCCCAAGCTGAATTTCCCCTTGGGGGACAATAAAGTTAACCAACCAATCAACCAATGATAAATGGTATTTAACTTTTTCTCCATTTGTTGTGACTCAGGGAAAGCGTTCCTTCGCGCTAAACAGATGAACGTAGACATGGCGACGTGGGTTCGTCTGCTGAAGAACGCCATTCCCATGAGCTCATCCACACACACCTACACACCCCACGCCAACACACACACCATCAGGTAACGCACAGCAAATACACACACACCTGTTCACCTGGTATTCATTCTGACCAGTATGACCAACTCCCATTGTTTCTCCCCAGCGAGATCTCCATCCAGAAGATCCAGCTGGACGGCGACTCTTCTCCGTCTGTGACGAGGACAAACACGCAGACGTCTGACACGGTAAATGAGAAACACAGGATCTTTATAGGGTTAGTTCACCCAAAATTAAGTCATTAACTCCTCACCCTAATGTTGTTCCACACCCGTAAGACCTCCGTTCATCTTCACAGTTTAAGATATTTTATATTTAGTCTGAGAGCGTATGCAAGTGTATGCACACTATACTGTCCATGTCCAGAAAGGGAATAAAAACATCATCACAGTAGTCCATATGAGACATCAGTGGGTTAATCAGAGTCTCTTGAAGCGTCCAAAATACATTTGGGTCCAAAAATAACAAAAACTACGACTTTATTCAGCATTGTCTTCTCTTCCGCGTTTGTTTTCAATCCTCAACTAAAGATTAAAGCGGTTATGAATCAGCGGATTGATTCATGATTCAAATCGCCAATGTCACGTGATTTCAGCAGTTTGAGCAGCAAACACTTGTGAACTTGTGGCTAACGTAGCAGCGGCTAGCTAAGTTTAGTAAGTGAACAGTGATCTGGTCCCACCTTCAACCGAAGTGAGAAGTATTGTGCTCCTTCCATTTTATTTTATTGTTACTATTGTAAGGGAAGCTGTAGGGGGAGAGTGCCTTTTTCCTTTAATACTGCTTTTGTCCCTGTTTGTGTACAGCCATGGAGTTGAGGGAAGTTAATGTTTGTTTTGCTTTTCGGTTAGTTAGAAGCCCTCCCTAAATTAATCAGAGAACTGTTTTGTTTGTTATTTTAGGCCTTGCTCTCCCCTGAGCCATTGCTCCCCTTTAATCTTTGTTATGCCTTCTCTTTATTTTATTGTAAATAAAATCCTTGCTTTGACCTATCATCCGGTGTCATCCCATCTTCACTCTGGGACAGAGGATTAAAGTGTGTTCTCACCTTCGCCTTTTGTTTGGTATTGCTTTTTTGCTTGTTACCTCCTCTCCCGACCCCTAGAACGTAACAAGCAGATTGACACGCGATCCGAATCATGAATCGATTCGCTGATTCATAACCATTCAAATCTTTATTTAAGGATTGAAAACAAACCCAGAAGAGAAGGCAATGCTGAATAAAGTCGTAGCTTTTGTTATTTTTGGACCCAAATGTATTTCCGATGCTTCAAGAGACTCTAATTAACCCACTGATGTCTCATATGGACTACTGTGATGATGTTTTTATTCCCTTTCTGGACATGGACAGTATAGTGTGCATACACTTAGATACGCTCTCGGACTAAATATAAAATAACTGTGTGTGAAGATGAACGGAGGTCTTACGGGTGTGGAGCGACATTAGGGCGAGGAGTTAATGACAGACATTTCATTTTTTGGGTGAATTAACCCTTTAATGCGAAGTGCTTCAGGAACATTTTCAGACACACAGCTTAATTTAAAGGAAATTCTCATTCATATCAGTGAATATTTGAGCGGATCTTGTAACAAACAGAACAATATGACCCTCAATATTTCAATCCCCCATCAATGATGGACAATGCTTTTGAGATTTGGGCAAGAAAGGGTGTGGTCTCAATGCCCGAACTTTATATTGATGGAAATTTTGCATCATTTGAACAGTTGGCAGAGAAATTTAACAATCACATTTCTATAGGTATTTGCAACTTCGAAATTTTGTAGCATTGAATTCTGATTATTTCCCATCATGCCCTCCAATTTCTTTATTAGACTCAATTTTCAAATGTAAGTCTGTCCAAAAACAGGCTATAAGCAGGATTTATGAACTACTCAGCATGTATGACTTAACGCCTTTAAACTCTCTCAAAAATAAATGGGAGGCAGATTTGGATGAACTAATCTCAGAAGAAGTCTGGCACAAAATAATACAGGGAATCTTTACATCATCCATTTGCTTAAGACATGCTGTAATACAGTTCAAAATTGTACACCGTTTGCATTGGTCTAAAGTCAGACTTTCTAAGATTAAAGCTAACATAGATTCCACATGTGATAGATGCAGGCAGGCTCCTGCAACATTACTGCATATGTTTTTGACATGTCCAAAACTTTATCTTTGACCGATATCTTCAAGACTTTCTCTGGGCTATTTGGAGAGGTTGTAGAGCCATCTCCATTTATTGCATTGTTTGGTGTGGCCCATGAAAATATTGGCCTTCTGCTCTCTTTTGGCTAGAAGACTGATACTGATTAAATGGAAAGACCCTTTCCCACCTACATTTAGTCAATGGATAAGGGAAGTTATGCACCATCTTAAGCTGGAGAAAATTAGGTATACAGTCAGAGGGTCTACTGGGGCATTTTATAATATCTGACAGCCTTTTTTAAATTTTGTGGAGGAAATAAAAGCAGATAATATGACATTATAAAAGAAGGGGGGGGGGGGTATTACTCATGTTGCTTATTTATTATTATTATTATTTCTTTATGGACGTCTGATCATGTATAGTGTCTTTGTGTTTTGTATATCTTTGTTCTTTCTGTATAATTTGAAAACAATAAAAAAAACTTTGATCAAAACATTATTTCAATCCCAAATACTGAGTAATTGTAGCCATAAACATATTCTTCTTAATTATTTATGGGTGCTAGTCATACTGGATATACAGCGTACAAATGTTTTTGTAGAAGCTTCTGCTGGATCTTAATGGTTTATGCATCATTTCATGCGCTGACCACATTTTCTTTCCTTTTTTTAGTGCTATTGAATCGATTAATCGCATCTAACAAGTTTTTACATAATGTGTAAAATATATATATATATGTGTGTGTGTGTGTGTGTGTGTATGTGCATATATATACACACGTATATACTCTGTGTGTTTACTGTATATCCATGTGTGTGTATGTATATATACACAAGCACGCACACACACACACACATACATTATGTAAAAAACTAATGTTAAATGTGATCAATCGTGATTAATCGATTCGATAACACTCATATTTTTTTATTTTGAGTGAAAACTATTTATAATAAATAAAACTTTCTCTCGATTTGAATTGCAATGTGCTTTATTGGCATGAACTGTATATTTGTATTGACAATGCATTTGCTGTCTACAATGGCAAAAAAATACAAGTAAAACAAGTAATATAAGCAATTAAAGTAAAATAATACATGCAAAATAAAGCAAGACAGGAAATTAAATGGAAGGATGCAAACCAAGATAATAGCTATGAATGAATGTAATGATAAAGGAATAATAATGTGTTATTAATAATTTGTCAGGTGGAGATTGGGCTGGCGGCGGAGCCGGTCTCTGCTCCTGATCCCGCTCCTCCTGAGAGGACTGTCAGGATCACTTCCCATAATTCCCAGCGAAGGTACACGTCCTACCAGCACACAATATGTCTTCCAGTCCGGGCCAAGAGACAGCATGACACACACACACACACACACACACACACACACACACTCATGAACACGACGCACGTGAAGTTTTTTCTGACCTCACACCAGCTCTTACCTTCAGTTTAATTACATCCGGCCTGTGTGTGTGTGTGTGTGTGTGTGTGTGTGTGTGTGTGTGTGTGTGTGTGTGCAGGTCGTCCAAAAGCTCTCTGTGTCTTCAGGATTTCCGAATGATCGCAGTGCTCGGCCGCGGACATTTTGGCAAGGTAAGTGGAACACGTTCAGTCTCAAAAGCGTTAACTGCGGACAGAATCAGCACACACAGAACGGGCTGCACATCCGCCACCACTTGCACATATTATACTGAGTTTGTATTATATACTTTGGCTAATTTGCCAAGGCAAAATTTCAGTTTTTATATCTAATATTTGTATTTTAGTTTATTTCAGTTTCATGTCAACTCAAAAACGCACATTTTTAAGCAGTTTGCTTCAGAACTCAGATTTTACATTGTATTAAAATTGACAATTTTGTTAATATTTTAAATGTTTTAAATTATTTTATGTTGAATGTTTAGTTTATTTTGAATGTTTTTAGATTTTTCTTTCTAACTTAAGTTTGTTGTTTTTATTAGTTTTTCTTAAATGTATATTTATTTCAGTTTTAGTTTTTATTTAATTTAAATTTTAGTACTTTATCTTTTTTTTTTCAGATAGTGGCCAAGGAAAAATGTCCATATTTCAATTAGTTTTAGTCTAATATTTATATTTTATTTTTTGTAATAGTTTTAGTAATAGTTTTGTAATAGATTTTTTCATATTATAAACCATTAACTCAACTCTGATCAACACCTGAACTGTCCTTAAATGTAGTTTCTTATGCTCAAATAGTGTTTAAAAAGCTTATTTTTAGGCTAGACGAGCCAATGCGCTTTTCTATGGGAACCGGAGCTTCTAACTGCAGCTGCAGGGACACAATCACTTTACCAGTTTTTAAAGTTTTTACATATTTCCTTCTAACTTAAGTTTTAGTCTTTTTTTATTTGTTTTTATTAGTTTTTCTTAAATGTATATTTATTTCAGTTGTAGTTTTTATTGAATTTAAATTTTAGTACTTTATCTTTTTTCATAGTGGCCAAGGAAACATTTCTAAATTTCAATTAGTTTTAGTCCAATATTGATATTTTATTTTATGTAATAGTTTTAGTTGACGATAACACCACTACTTGCGAGACCTACTAAAAACTCACGCAGCAGTTTTACAATTTTAAGATCTTAAGAATTGAGATTCCTGTGCACATTGAGTATGATATGTGTGTGTGTTTCCAGGTACTTCTGTCTGAATACAGACACTCAGGGAAGATGTACGCCATCAAGGCTCTGAAGAAAGGGGACATTGTGGCGCGGGACGAAGTAGAGAGGTGAGCGTTCACTTCAGGATTGTACACCAACATTAAAAGTATTTTGATTGAAATCCTTCTCCACAGAGCTTCATATTAAACATCACAATAGTGATTTACGAAAATATCCATCCAAAAACTAACTTTCAGTTTTGAGATAAACAGTGGCGTTTAATTAGCGCTTCTCTGATGGTGCATGTTGACTGTGTCTGTGTCTATTTCATGCATTTTGATGAACCAAGATCTTTTGGTCTGTGCTGTTTTCAGATCATGCTTGAACAAAACTTCACTGAACATTATTCGTAGCGTGCCGGCCATCCAATAATCAATGTGTTTTGTGCTTTGATGCTATTGATATAAAAAAACAAAGGCTGAGCCTTTGAAATTCTGTCAATATTATCACAAAACAATAAATGAGAGAGTATGTTCACTCGGCGGTCATATTTGCAACATATTTGATATTTTTCGGGCGTACAAGACCAAGTCCTGTCTATCTGAATCAGAGAATCCTTAAATCTCAAAAACTGCTTGACAAACTCAAAATTAAACGATATATTTCAAAACAGCAACAAAATCTGACACCTGAACTGTCCCATGAATGTAGTTTTTTATGCTCAAATATTGTTTAAAAAGCGTATTTTTTAGGCTAGACGAGCCAATGCGTTTTTCTATGGGAACCGGAGCTTCTAACTGCAGCTGCAGGGACGCAATGACTTTACCGATTAATAATTGGCTCTTTTATTTAGAAAGCGGGACTATTATATATTTATAAATGCCTTAAAAGTATTTTTCAATATTAGTTTATGTCAATCAACGGAGTCTTATTGTAAAGTGATACGACTGTATTGTTAAAAACGACATAATGTGCCATTTAAATGCTTGTAAAGTCCGTTTTTATTTGAGTGTTGATTATTAAATAAACATTTCAGTTTCGGTATAAAATAAAATTTCAGTGCATCACTATCGCATGTTTACTTACGGTCTTCACAGCACCAAAGTCCCTTTCAAAGAAAGTCTCTCGGCCATATTTGTAACACCCCCGGGATGATATTTTTCGGGCATAAAAGTCTGTTAGCCTTACAAGTCAGACCCTCATCAAGATGTTTGGTCTGGAAACTCACCATTGACAGCTCAATCTGAGGGGCGGATAAACGGTTGTCTTTCAAACTCCCTCTGCACGCGATAGGATAGCGCTACACCAACAAGAGCAACGAAGGTGAAGCAGAGCTCGTTGATAGATTAAACATTCGCCGTATCCGGTCGGCTAAACTCCGAACACATCTTCCCTTTTTAAGAATGTCTTCAGTGCCGCTCTTTGTTCTTTTCTCAGAGAAAAGCTTAACTCCAAGTCTTCCAGAATCAGCTTTGACCGCGACTCGAAAGACCGCCGTTCGCCAGTTTCTTTGTTTACCAGAAGCACACAAGCGCAAATCGGCCGTCGTCATTATGGCCCCGCCCACCGACTCTATACACGATGTGATTGGCCCGACCAGAGTTTGGCGTTTACAGCTCAGAAGGGTATTGAGAGTTGCTAGACGACACTCGCGGCAGATTAGATTAGCTGCCGCTAGGGTGCGTCTAGATGTCTAGGCTACGAGTTTATCTATTTGAATGGGAGAATCCTGGAATCTCAAAAACTGCTTGCCGAACTCACAATTAAATGTCAATTTCAAATCATCAACTCTGATCAACACCTGAACTGTCCCATAAATGTAGTTTCTTATGCTCAAATATTGTTTAAAAAGCATATTTTTAGGCTAGACGAGCCAATGCGTTTTTCTATGGGAACCGGAGCTTCTAACTGCAGCTGCAGGGACGCAATGACTTTACCGATTAGCGATTGGCTCTTTTATTTAGAAAGCAGGACTTTTTCCGCCAAATTGCTCGTTGCTAGGGGTGTAACAATTCATCTACTACATCGATGTATCGATTTATATTCCTATGATCCAACTACATCGATCTGTGCTCGCCAAGTTGGCCTTCCGGACGACACATATCGATCTAATATTGTTTTAAAAGGTAATCGATCGATTGTATTGATAATGAGAAATGGATGTTTCCAGACTTTATATGGATGTTTTTTCTTAGCCCTTTTCATGATAAAGGCTTTGGACGTTACTCGGTCTGCCTATATGTGACGTCAGCCGCGCGCGCCAGCAGCAGCGCAAAGAAAACAAAACATAGCACGGACAGGATTTGTTATGACAGAGCAGGAGCCAAAGAGCGAGAAATTATCAAGCCACCATTGCGGTCCAATGGTGAGAGAAAATGAGAGCAGAAAAGGTTAACTTCCTGTTAATTCTAAACTGTTGGTTGCACTTAATTCAAATAAATAATAAATAACACATTTGCCATTATTTGTTTACTTGTTTGTTTATATCCGTAATTCATTGATATCTGATTCCCTTGAAAGAAACAACAGGAATCTAGGAAACTTCACCTGCACGTATTTATTTCAGTCACACTTATTACAATTTGTGGCTTAAAGTTACTGAATCGATTTCAAGTCACTGAATCGTTTCGGATCGTATCGTTCTAAATGAACCAATATCGTCCTTCAATTGAATCGGCAACCTCTAATCGTGATATGAATCGAATGGTTACACCCCTACTCATTGCAGGTTCTCCCATTCATAAGTAATAGGAGTGAATGATCTTTCTATCTCTATAGTCTTTGACAGCACGCAGAATCTTTGCTTTTATAAAGACAAAATAGCTTGAACTGGTTAAGACGCATGTGTGTTGCAGTCAGTCTTCAGTCTCTCTCTCTTTCCCCCAGTTTGATGTGTGAGAAGCGAATCTTCGAGACGGTGAACAGCGCGCAGCATCCGTTCCTGGTGAACCTGTTTGCATGTTTTCAGACGGCGGAGCACGTGTGTTTTGTCATGGAGTACACGGCCGGCGGTGACCTGATGATGCACATCCACGCCGACGTCTTCTCCGAAACACGCTCCGTGTAAGTGCGTTTCATTCAGCTTTAGTAGTTCTTAAGTGAGCACTTTTCACGTGTTTTTCCTGAAATTATGGGTTACACTCTGACAAATACAGGTTAGAAAAGGTTTTTTTTTCCGCAGTGATACAATAAAAGAATCATTTTTGGTTCCCCCCAAAAACTTTAAAGGATTAGTTCACTTTAAAATGAAAATTTCCTGATAATTTACTCACCCCCATCTCAACCAAGCCAAGGTGTTCGTGTCTTTCTTTCTTCAGTCGAAAAGAAATGGATTTTTTTGAGGAAAACATTTCAGGATTTTTCTCCACATAATGGACTTCAATGGGGACCAACAGTTGAAGGTCCAACGCACTTTTAAGAGTGTACATTCATGTTGTTCATGAGGATTTTATTCTTCATATATGTGTGTGTGTGTGTGTGTGTGTGTGTGTGTGTGTGTGTGTGTGTGTGTGTGTGTGTGTGTGTGTGTGTGTGTGTGTGTGTGTGTGTGTGTGTGTGTGTGTGTGTGTGTGTGAGAATGTACTGTTTGTACGGTGTAAAATCCATTACGCCTATGGAAAGTCCCCACAATTCACAAAAACTTAACGTGTGTGTGTGTATATGTGTGTTTTAATGCAGGTTTTATTCTGCCTGTGTTGTTTTGGGGCTTCAGTTTCTTCATGATAATAAGATTGTGTATCGGTGAGTACACACACAAACACAGCATCCGATTATACATTGGCCCAGTTTTTAAGCGCTCTGAGTGAGGTAATTCTTGCGTCTGTGTGTGTGTGTGTGTGTGTGTGTTAGAGATCTGAAGCTGGATAACCTGCTGCTGGATACTGAAGGTTTCGTGAAAATCGCAGACTTCGGTCTCTGTAAAGAGGGTGAGTCTCAGACTGACATTAATGGAGTTAATGGAGGAAGAACGCGATGTTTGTTCACTGCTGGATCACACTGATAACCGCATACTGTTCTCATTTATTAATACAACTGCACTCAAAAAAAATAACTCTTTGGACAAACTTAATTTAATTGAGGGCAGGTTTTCCATCCAATAAATATGTGTAGCCCCAACTCATTAAAATCAAATTCATGCAATGAAATGTAATTGAGTTCGTCCAACTCAATTTGATCAAATACAGTTTAAATTATATTTATATACTTATAGCATGACTTTTTTAAACGTGTCAACCTTTCATCATTACACACAATTATATAATGAAATTGTAAGAAAAGTACTCACTGAGTGCCATATTCAGCATAATGGTAACCAGAATTCAAAAACATTACAGAAACGCCTCTAAGGGTGCGTTAGTAGTTCGGTTAGTTTGGTTTGTTTGGTCCGGACCAAAAAACAAAAACAAAACATATAGTCCTGGTCCGCTTAGCGTTCACACTGCCATTTATAACAGCTGACCTAAAGTTACCGAACCAAAGGCACAGGGAGACGGTCACAGCCATGATTGGTCGGCTTATATGACGGGAGCTCGCTTACCGAACATTCAAAACGATGCTGTGATCTGGATTAAACGCCATCATGTTATGTGTGAATATCATAGGCGTAATTTGCGGGTGGGACAGGTGGGACATGTCCCCACCACTTTTTTTAAAACATCTTGCTTCACGGATGAACCAAACTAATACAAACAAAACATCTCTGGTTAACTAGCAGAGTATCATTGTGTTCGTTTGTTAAATAAGAGGCGATCTGGCGCTCGTTGCCGCTGTTATCAGTGCTGCAGATTTCTCTCGCGGCTCCTGCAGTCTCCACACAGACGAGCGCTTTAATCTAACGCTTAACGCCGCTGCAGAGACTTTCTATTTGTTCCGGTCAGATCACGAAACAAAATGCACAAAAACTGTCCCTGCTCTTGATGTACTGATGATATTCGGTTTTGATGAGAGAGAGAATAGGCTACGAGGGCAGATTAGAAACGAGAACTTCTGACACGTTTAACAGACTAGACCAGGGATTATAAGCAAAGTGTGCTTTATTCACGTGAAAATTCTTGGCACAACGCTATTGTGTTTAGATGCAATAATTAAACGAGATCTATATCAATAAATGAACTATTTAATTGATTTCCGGAAATCTTAATACTAATTTTTCTGCAATTGTTATTGTACATATTTTACATCTGATATAACATTGTCTCATGGTATCAGCAATGCTACCCCCCTTAACACGCCATATTGTGCATATCATATGCACGTGAAAAACTGCCTACCACATGCACGCCAAAGCTCATTTTGATGTATGACCTATACTTTGCTTTGGCGTGCATATGGTATGCAATTTATGTCCCAAGCACTTTTTAAAACAAAGTTACGCCACTGGTGAATATGGCATTATTTTTACCCGCTGAGAACTCACGAAGAGCTCGTCAAATGTTCAAAACAGCAGCAGGATTTCCTCCGTTGTGCAGAAAAGAGACGGCCGTTCTGTCGTCTGTACCGGCTAATGGCCAACAGGTCCTTTGATGAGAAGAGCCAGGTTTGCTTTTTGTGCGTTTTCTAGCATTTTCAAAACATGCTCGTCTGACCAAATATTGATGAGGCACTTCCTCGTTGCTCTGCGTTTGCCCTCTAACGTTAACGTTACTCATTTTGGATACACCGATCTTTCCGCGTCGTCCTATCAGCTGACTATGCGTCACATCTTGGTGACATTACGTCCTGTTTTTGGTCCGTTTACATGTCTTTGGTCCGTGTTGCGTTCATATATCAGTCGAACCGCACCAGAGTTCGTTTGGAGGCGGACTGAGACCCGTCTCTTTAGCGCTCTCGGTCTGCTTGTTTGGTGCGCTCCAGGGTTCGGATGGCAGCGTTCACATATGTTCAAATGAACCGCACTAACCGAGCAATCGCACCAGGGCTCGTTTTAATCCAACCAAACATGACAAGTGTGAACGCACCCTAAATGTCCAACATAACTGAACATTAAACACTCACATTAACCAACAACACTTTCCCGTAACGGACAAATTAATTAAGTAAACCTCAGTTTAAAAATATATTAGGTTGACTGAACACAATTAAATAACATTTTTAATCAAAATTAGATGTGTTTAAGTACAGTGAACATCATTTAAATGTGTCGTATCTATGAAGGGCCTGAACCATTTTTTTGAGTGTGTTCACTTTATTTAAGCAGTTCATCTCGATTTAACGCCATTATATGAGGTTTCTGGTTCGAATGTAATTGATTCATGTTAAACTGACTTAAAACCGTCACTCTTTGACATAACTTGATGTTTTTATTTTGAACGAACACGTTTCAATCAAGTAACCCAATCAAACAGGACTTTCCCTTCCCATCATGCTTTGCAAATTGGCTGAATTTGGAGAGTAAATCTTTAAATAAAGTGCTATTTTATGCATTTCTACACTCTAAAAATTCGGAGTAAAAAACAACCCAATGTTGGGTCAGATATGGACTAACCCAGCAGTTGAGTTGTTTTAAACCAGCGATTGGGTCGTCTTAAGCAAATATTTAACCCAATCGCAGGATTAAAACAACCCAATCGCTGGGTTAAAACAACCCAATTGCTGGGTTAGTCCATATCTGACCCAACATTGGTTTAAAACAACCCAGCATTTTTTAGAGTGTAACGAGATGAGAAAATGGAGAGACTTTTTAATGTTTAATGTTTTATTATGTTGGTATTTAAAAGTGTGTGTTATGTTAGTGTTTTTGGACGTTAAATATTGTGGTGTAGAGCATGTGCTTGGGCTGAGGATCTGCTAATAACTATTACAGTTGTTTTAATAACAAAAAACAACGACTTTGGGCATGCCATGGATGTAAGAAGACCATCTAGCCAATACAATCTTGTAATGTAAAAGGTTTTGCAAATATTGTAAAAAATAGCATTTTACTAAATAAAAATAATCAATTAAACTGGACTACATATATATATATATTAATTTCAGAGTAAATAAACGTAATAGTTTTGGACAAAATTAAGAATGTTAACCTGATTCAACTAAATGGCATTGAATTAACTTTACGTTAAAAAAAAAAAATCACATTTACCGAAATAAACAATGTTAATTAATTTCAACATAAACCAATTACGTGGAACCAGTTGACATAAAAAAATTACGTAAATCCAACATATATTTTTTTGAGTGTATTCGGCATAATGGTAACCACAGAATTCAAAAACATTACAGAAACATAACTGAACATTAAACACTCACATTAACTAACAACACTTTCCCGTAACAGACAAACACATAAAATAACACTTTAATCCCTAAATTTACTCTCTTAATCTAGTCCAAACAGTAAAGCATGCTGGGAACTACAGATCGCCTGCCCGGTTAGTTATGTCAACACAAATATTTCATGTAGTTTTAACACAAATTAATTAAGTAAACCTCAGTTTTAAATATATTAGGTTGACTGAACACAAATAAATTAAGTTGTGTCAAAATTAGATGTGTTTAAGTAAAGTGAACATCATTTAAATGTGTCATAATCATTTTTTTAGTGTGTATCGTTCAGAAGGTTATTGTCGGCAATATATATATATATATATATATATATATATATATATATATATATATATATATATATATATATATATATATATATATATATGTGTTTTTTTTTTTTTTTTTTAGGGGTTTGAAAGAAGTCTCTTTTGCTTAAAAAGACTGTATTTATTTGATCAAAAATACAGTAAAAAGGTGAAATATTATTACAATTTAACATGACTGTTTTCTGTGTGAATATAAAGTGTAATTTATTCCTGTGATCAAAGCTGAGTTTATCCTCATTACTCCAGTCTTCAGAGTCACATGACCCTTCACTAATCACTCTCATAGGAGGATTTGATGCTCAAGAAACATATTATTATCAGTGTTGCAAACAGTTCATATTGTTTGTGGAAACTGTGATATTTTTTATTTCTCAGGATTCTTTGATGAATCAAAAGTACAGCTTTTATTTAAAATTATAAATGTCTTTACTGTCTCTTTTGCAGTAAAAGCATTCATATCTTTGAACATACAGCTGGTTCTTTTGCATCTTGAGACAATTTTGTGAGCCAGAAGAGCTGTCATGATATCGTTTGTGCTCTCTCTTCCTGTCTATCATTGTCTTGTTTTTGTGCCGCTCCCTCTGTCCTGTAGGAATGGGTCATGGGGACAGAACCAGCACGTTTTGTGGGACTCCCGAATTTCTTGCTCCTGAAGTTTTGACGGACACGTCCTACACAAGAGCCGTGGACTGGTGGGGTCTCGGCGTGCTCATTTACGAGATGATGGTCGGAGAGGTGTGTTTGCGCACTTTTTTTCCCCGTAGTATTTTTGTAGTGTTTCCCAGTAAAATCATTTTTAAATCAAAATCTGGTGAAGTTCACCTCAAAATGCGATTTTCCTCCTACTTACCTGCGATTATGGCAAACAATAAGAAGAGTTTTCAGTAATAAAACACTTTATTTTAAGGTTCAGTTATTAACTGTTAACTAGTTGCTTATTAGCATGCATATTACTAGGATAGTGTCTGTTTATTAGTGCTTATAAAGCACATATTAATGCCTTATTCTGCATGACCTTATTCTACATCCCTTAATCCGACCCAATACCTAAACTTAAACGCTACAAAAACTACCTTACTAACTATTAAGTAAGGGATAATGTCCACCCAGCCGGTTGTTATCGCAGAATAAACCCCGACAGAGTGATCAGGACCCCGAGGTGAAGCGGAGCATCACTCTGAAGGGGTTTATTCTGCGATAACAACCGGCTGGGTGGACATTATCCCGCTTATTACACGGCTACTAGTCTCAAATAAATAATTATTAGACACAAAATATTGTCTTGAGATTAAATATTTTATTAGCTCTCGCGCAAAGCTTCCGCGAAGAAAAACAGTTCCAGACTGCTTTAAGCCTTTATCTATTGCTGCTAAATGTTGAAAATGAATGCTGAAAGGGTTAGTTCACCCAAAAATGAAACCAAGCCTATGATTTACTCACCCTCAAGTCATTATAGGTGTTTATGACATTCTTCTGTCAGACAAATACAATCAGAGTTATATTTAAAAAGTCCAGGCTAACGTTAATCCCAGCAGTTGTTGTAGTTGTGTTTGAAGTCCATAAAAAATGCAGCTGTCCGTCAAATAACGTGCTCCACACGACTCCGACGGGTTAATAGAGCCTTCTGATTCGAATCGATGCGTTTGTGTAAGAAAAATATCCATATTAAAAACGTTATAAAGGAAACCTGCCTTGAAGTCTTCCATTGTAACCCACGGCTGTTTAAGCCACAAGATGGCGCCAGCGTTAAGCACAGAAGTAGTACCGGTCAAGATAACTCGTAGTACCCGTATGAGCGGGTGTTATCTGGGAATAACATACCGCTGGAATGCGCGATTGACCAATCAGAATCAAGTATTTCACAGAGCCGTGTAATAATAAGCAGTAAATTAGGAGTTTATTGAGGCAAAAGTCGTAGTTAATAGTGAATATGTGTTCCCCATACTAAAGTGTTACCGAGTTTTCCGAGAGTTTTACTCTGAATTGTTTATTTAATTTGTATTTTAAGCATAAACTCACCTAATTTTGAGCAATGTCTCAGAAAATAAGACGTCATATATGTCATTTTGCATCTCAAGTAAATTTATCTTGAGTTAAAGGGCAAAAATGTAAATTCTGTCATTAATTCCTCCTGTGGTTGGACACCCGTCAGACCTCCGTTCATCTTCAGACACAGATGAAGATATTAGTGTTGAAATCCGATGTCATTTCCTCTCTCAAGACCCATAAAGGCACTAAAGACGTCGATACAAAGCCCATCTCACTACAGCGGCTCTACAATCATTTATGAAGACACGAGAAGAGTTTTTGTGCGAGAAAAACAAAACGAAATAACGACTTATAGAGTGATAGACCGCTTTCACAACAAAGTAGGGCTGCACGTTTTCAAGTTTTTCATTAACCGTTAACCGAGGCCCTTAGCGGTTAATACTCGGTTAACCATAGTGTGCGTCAGGGTTATTATTAGCTTATTAATTTGACGACCACCATCTCCGTAGTGAACGCGCCTATAGAGAGAAATGCACATCATGGATTACACAATCAGAGAGTAGCCTATTTCTTTTCGTTTTAAATTGTTAAAAGACATTTCAAGTTTCTTAAGATATATTTCATGTCTGTGAGGCGTACGCTGAGTTTCGTTAAATTAGGATGAGATGCGCTCCAGTTCACGAGCAATGCGAGTGGCCGTGAGGCGAGGGCGCCTGCATGATTAGGGCATGTAACGTTAGTAAAATATGCAGCCGAGAATGATTCACACAGACACAGCGTTTGACTCGCGCGGCTGATGATCCTCCCGGCAGAGAGTTCAAGCATCTGTGGACTCGTCCCTTCAGCTCTGGCCATCTTGCTTTCAGTCCGCGATCAGCTTTTTTTGTTTTCTTCATTACAGTTAAAGTAACCTCTGCTTTTCTCTAGTCATTCACAAGTTTCTCACTTCAAACTTTCTTTCTTCTGCTCCGTTATGCACAGCGCGCGCGGCTCCCGCTCTGCTTCTGCCCTAATGGGACTTTTAGTCCAGTGCGACGTATGTTATTTTCCTCTTCATGACGCATTTTTTGACTGATGCGACTCACACTCCGGAGCAATTTATAGCCTGAAAAATGCGGTAAGCACTGCATTGCAATACTTGCATTTCGCCCCGTCACTCTCATTTTTAAAGTGCTCCCATGCTTTCTTTGCCCGCTTTGAAAGCTGGTCATGACTTCTTCTTGTGGATACTACCCTAACCCTATGGATACTACAAATGTCTGGGAGCGCTCTGGCGGTCTATAGGGGTGCAAACATATATTACAACTAAATTCAAGGCACGTCATTGACGCCACTTAACCGAGCAAAATGTTTCACTCGGTTACGCAATTTTTAACGGTCAATCGTTTAACCATGGACACCCCTACAACAAAGATTCGAACCGGAAATGACATTGGTGTCAATGAAGGCCTTTCTGAGTCATCAGATTTCAACACTAATATCTTCATCTGTGTGTGAAGATGAACGGAGGTCTGACGGGTGTCCAACCACAGGAGGGAGATTTTTACATTTTTGGGTGAACTAACCCAAAATACTGGGAGAGAACATAATTTTTTGAAGTGTTTGCTAAAATGAGAAACCAATTTGCCAGAAAAATAAGCTTCATTCAAACTATAATCTCTGAAAACAAGCATTAATATCTTATACCGTTTTGCTTCTTAAAGGGTTAGTTCACCCAAAAATGAAATGTGTTTCATTAACTCCTCGCCCTAATGTCGCTCCACACCCGTAAGACCTCCGTTCATCTTCACACACAGTTTAAGATATTTTATATTTAGTCTGAGAGCGTCTGCAAGTGTATGCACACTATACTGTCCATGTCCAGAAAGGGAATAAAAACATCATCACAGTAGTCCATATGAGACATCAGTGGGTTAATTAGAGTCTCTTGAAGCATCGGAAATACATTTGGGTCCAAAAATAACAAAAACTACGACTTTATTCAGCATTGTCTTCTCTTCCGGGTTCCTCAAATAAAGATTCAAACGCTCATGATTCATGATTCGGATCGCGTGTCAAACTGCTGAAATCACGTGACATTGGCGATGAATCACGAATCAATTCAATGATCTACGACCGTTTGAATCTTTATTTGAGGTTTGAAAACAAATGCGTAGGAGAAGACAATGCTGAATAAAGTCGTAGTTTTTGTTATTTTTGGACCCAAATGTATTTCTGACGCTTCAAGAGACTCTAATTAATCCACTGATGTCTCATATGGACTACTGTGATGATGTTTTTATTCCCTTTCTGGACATGGACAGTATAGTGTGCATACACTTGCATACGCTCTCTGACAAAATATAAAATATCTTAAACTGTGTGTGAAGATGAACGGAGGTCGACGGGTGTGGAACGAGTCATTAATGAAAGAAATTTCATTTTTGGGGGAACTATCCTTTAAGTGAAGACTTAGGTATCCGACAAAAACCTGACGTTTAATGTGTGTTCAGTCCCCGTTCCCAGGTGACGATGAGGAGGAGGTGTTCGACAGCATTGTAAATGATGAAGTACGGTACCCAAGATTCCTCTCCACCGAGGCCATCGGCATCATGAGACGGGTAAGTCCCTGCCCGACTACTCAAATTAAATATTTAGGCTTTAATTTAAGATTTATACATTTTGATTGTATATAAAATGTGGCTTTAACATAAACTGTAATGTAAATGTTTTCCATTGGCAGCTGCTGAGGCGTAATCCTGAGAGACGGCTGGGCTCCGGTGAAAAAGACGCAGAGGACATAAAGAAACAACCGTTCTTTAGAGTATGGAGAAATATTTTAAATTTTTGGCTCGACTTGCTACGAAAATGTGAAGGGAAAAATGAGATGGGAGGAAAAATTATACTTCAATACTTCTGCGTTCCCAGGAAAACGTTCGCTTTTGAAACATTAGCATTCTCTTGCAATATATCTGCTTTCTTGCTAAACTATTGCGTTCCTCAAAGGAAATTTAGCATTTTCTTACAAAACATTTGTTCACAGCTCGCAAAACTATTGCATTTCTCCCATAAAACGTTGTGCCCGCTCTCATAATTTTCACTCTTTCTCTCTCAAAACCATTGGGTTCCCCGAAGAAACTTTGCATTCAATAGCAAAACATTTGAGTTTTCTCTCAAAACTATTGAATTCTCCAAAGAAACTTTGTCTGCTCTTATAACATTTGAGTTCCCTCTCAAAAATATTGCGTTCCTCAAAGGACATTTGCATTTGCTTACAAAACATTTGTTCGCTCACAAAACTACTGCATTTCTCCCAGAACACATTGTGTTCGCTCTCATAACCTTCGCTCTCTCTCTCTCTCTCAAAAACCATTGGGTTCCTCAAAGAAACTTTTCAAAAACTTTTTCAAAGTGTATTTCAGATTCTGGAAGGAACGCGATACTTTTGTGAGACAAAGCAAATGCTTTGAAAGAGAATGCAGTGTTTCTAGAGGAATGCAAAATGCAGGAAAATCCAAAAGCATTAAAATTAGGGCTGGGCAAGTTAACGTGTTATTATCGCGTTAACCCATTTATTAATTAACGCCGACAATTATTTTATCGCGCATTAACGCAGTTATTTATTATTATATTGAAAGGCCGTTGTAGCCTGACAAGCGAGACCCACATCAAGATGTTTGGTCTGGAAACTCCCCATTGACGGCTCAATCTGAGGGGCGGATAAACGGTTGTCTTTCAAACTCCCTCTGCACGCGATAGGATAGCGCTACACCAACCAGAGCAACGAAGGTGAAGCAGAGCTCGCTGACAGATTAAACATTCACCGTATCCGGTCGGCTAAACTCCGAACACATCTTCCCTTCTTAAGAATGACTTCAGTGCCGTTCTTTGTTCTTTTCTCAGAGAAAAGCTTAACTCCAAGTCTTCCAGAGTCGCGGTCAAAGCTGATTCGAAAGACCGCCGTTCGCCAGCGTCTGTGTTTACTAGAAGCACGCAAACGCAACTCGGCCGTCGTCATTATGGCCCCGCCCACCGACTCTATACACGATGTGATTGGCCCGACCAGAGTTAGGCGAATACAGCTCAGAAGGGTATTGAGAGTTGCTAGACGACACTTGCGGGCAGATTAGATTTGCTGCCGCTAGGGTGCGTCTAGATTTCTAGGCTAAGGCCGTTGCTCACTGCCTCTGAATACACATAATGTTACAGACAAACCATTGGTCACAGGAGAATACAGTGCCGTCTTAGGCTTGTGGCCTAAGCCAAGGGCTTGACATTCTTTGTCTGGGACAAATGGGACAAATAAAATATAAAAATAACCAGAAACGCGAGAATGATCCAGATATTTTGTTGTTGTTTTTATTATATTCAATGTAAACAGCGATTGATGAGTGTATCTCTGCCTCTGGTACGTTAACATGTCGCGTTGAGGCTCTGTCTCTTTGAGAGACATTCGTGGAGAAATCAAAACAATTGAGTAGCAATATAAACTCACAGAAGACACATACTGGGGTAAAACTGAGCTTTTTGTAGTTGTTGATATTTATGATTTATGATATTGTTAATAACACAAGTCGACTTTGCAATCGTGAATTGTGTAGCATGAATGGTGTAGCCTAGTTCAATAAACAGTAGCCTAATTAATATTAAATTACTTACATTTTAGATCCAAACAACCTTTTTTGTTCCATTTCACCCATGATTTCACCGACGAAAATAGTTCCAGAGGAAAGCAACACTCAGCGCGGTGTTTTGATACTAAATGATTCAGTGATTTGAATGAATCATTTGAATAAACGACTCAATGACTCGCTCATGAAGACGATCACTTGCTGCCCCCTATTGGCGGTTATGTTTAAAAGTATGATTGCATGTTTTATTGAGAACGTCTCGGTTACGTATGTAACCCTCGTTCCCTGAGGAGGGAACGGAGACGTAACGTCAGTGACTGACGAATGGGGGTTTCGCTTAGAAGCCTGTCATCTCCGAGACTAGAAAGCGCCCAATGGCAGTGCCAATGCCATGGGCATGCGAGATTTGCATGCGTAACTCCGCCTACCCACGTGGGTATATAAGGAAGTAGCTGGCATCATCGCATTATGTTTTACCTGCTGAGGAGCCAAGTTGAACTCCGTTCCAGCGGTACAGCGGATGTGGCAACGGGACGTTACGTCTCCGTTCCCTCCTCAGGGAACGAGGGTTACATACGTAACCGAGACGTTCCCTTTCGTTCAGTCACTCCGACGTAACGTCAGTGACTGACGAATGGGGGTCCCAATGCAATAACGCCACTCGGCTGTCTTCCAGTGCCCTGCGCAAGCGTGAGAACCCTGATGCAAGTTAGGACGGTCAAGGGCCTCTACTTAACGCAGGAATACCAAGGTACACTGGGAGGCATATTCCAGGAGGAGATATGCGCCAAGATGCCTACCCGTAGGGAGGACTTAGGGATACACGTATGACCCCGGGGGGCTGCATACGGAAGATCACTGGGGTACCAGCCGAAGGTGGATTTTTAACCCCAGGAGGTGGCAAGGTTGCCAAGGGAATACACCCGCTCAGGGAGGCTTACGGTGGAAATACACATGTGGGGGTCGCCGGAGGGGAACCATGCACATGGGGCACCTGGCCGGACACGAGTGTCTGGGCTAAGGGCAGACTTACTGGCGTCGGCGTCGTCAGTGCTGGAGGAGCTCAGGGCTCTCGGGGAACTCACCTGAGAAGAATATCGCACGTATCCAGTCCGTGGAGTGGAATGGCGAGCAAGCGAAGACACCTGAGCCAATCCATTACCGGCCACTTGTAGAGGCGAGTACATAGTCGGATACAGGCTCCACTCGGAGGTTATAAAACCTGGCGAATGTGTTTGGTGTCGCCCAGCCTGCAGCTCTGCAGATGTCTGTCAGCGGAGCGCCATGTGCTAAAGCCCAAGAGGAGGCCACACTCCGGGTGGAATGGGCCCTGACCCCAAGGGGACATGGGCGTCCCTGCTGCTGGTAAGCCAAAACAATGGTGTCCACTATCCAGTGAGACAGCCTTTGCTTTGAGAGAGCCTTCCCTTTCAGCTTCCCACCATAACAGACAAAGAGCTGGTCTGAGGTCCTGAAACACTGCGTCCTGTCTACGTAAGCGCGAAGGGCGCGTACTGGACAGAGCAGTGCCAAGGCTGGGTCTGCCTCCTCCAAAGGCAGCGCTTGCAGGTTCACCACCTGGTCTCTGAACGGAGTGGTGGGAACCTTGGGCACATATCCAGGCCGGGGTCTCAGGATCACGTGAGAGTCGGCCGGCCCGAATTCCAGGCACGCTTCGTCAACCGAAAATGCCTGCAGGTCCCCTACCCTCTTGATGGAGGCCAGTGCGGTCAGGAGCGCTGTCTTCATAGACAAGAACTTAACATCTACTGACCGCAAAGGCTCAAATGGGGCCCTCTGCAGAGCACTTAGAACTACTGAGAGGTCCCAAGAGGGTACGAGAGGAGCGCGAGGAGGATGTAGTCTCCTCGCACCCCTCAGGAACCTGATGACCAGGTCGTGCTTACTTACCGTTTTCCCGTCCAGGAGGTCATGGTAGGCGGCGATAGCGGCCACATAAACCTTCAGGGTGGATGGAGACAGCCTTCGATCCAACCCTTCCTGGAGGAAAGAGACACAGACCCGATCGGGCATTTCCAGGGGTCTTCTTGGCGAGAAGAGCACCAATTGACGAAGAGGTTCCACTTCAACGCATAGGCCTGTCTCGTGGACTCGGCCCGAGCGGAAGTGATGGTAGCCACCACCGGAGGTGGTAGGGTACTCAAACCTGCCGCGTCCCGTCCAGGAGCCACACGTGGAGGTTCCAAAGATCGGGACGCGGGTGCCACAGGGTGCCCCGTCTCTGAGAGAGTAGGTCTTGTCTCAGAGGGATTGGCCAGGGAGGGGCTGTCGCAAGGAGCACTAGTTCTGGGAACCAGGTCCGGCCGTGCCAGAACGGGGCGACCAAAATGACCTGCTCCTTGTCCTCCCTGACCTTGCACAGAACACGTGCAAGAAGGCTCACTGGGGGAAACGCATACTTGCGTAGGCCCTGCGGCCAGCTGTGCGCCAGTGCATCCGTGCCGAGCGTGCCCTCGGTCAGGGAATAGTACAGGCTGCAGTGGGACGAGTCGTGGGAGGCAAACAGATCTACCTGTGCGTCCCCGAACTGATCCCAAATCAGCTGGACCGACTGGGGATGGAGTCTCCACTCCCCAGGGATTGGCTGAACCCGTGAGAGCTCGTCGGCTGCACGGTTCAGGATCCCCGGGATATGGACAGCACGAAGGGACCTCAGGCGCTTCTGACTCCATAAAACGAGATGGCGGGCGAGTTGAGACATGCGGCGGGAGCGTAGACCGCCCTGGTGGTTGATGTACGCTACTACGGCCGTGTTGTCCGATCTGACTAGTACGTGTTGACCCTTCAGCAACGCTCGGAAGCGGTGCAGGGCGAACCGTACTGCCAGCAACTCGAGGCAATTGATATGCAGGCGGCTCTGGCTCTCTGACCAAGAGCCGGCGGCTGCATGTCCATTGCACATGGCACCCCAACCCGTGGTGGACGCATCTGTTGACACAACAACATGCCGGGAAACTCGTTCTAAGGGCACTCCTGCCCGTAGAAAACTGAGGTTCGACCACTGGGTGAGTGTCTGTCTGCAGGCCTGAGTCACTGGGACCCGGAGCGTGCCAGACCGCCATGCCCATCTCGGGACTCGATCGCGAAGCCAGTGCTGAAGCGGTCTCATATGAAGCAATCCGAGCGGCGTTACCGCGGCTGCAGATGCCATATGCCCCAGGAGCCTCTGAAACAGTTTCAGTGGAACCGCACGCTTGCTCTCTATCTGCCTGAGGCAAGTCAGCAGCGACTGCGCGCGCAAGCCGGTAAGCTGCGCGCACATGGCGACCGAGTCGATCTCCATACCGAGAAAAGAGATCCTCTGCACGGGGCAGAGTTTGCTCTTCTCCCAGTTGACCCGAAGGCCCAAACGAGCTAAGTGGTGGAGAACCAGGTCTCTGTGTTCGCACACCCGGTCCCGAGAGTGGCCCAGTATGAGCCAGTCGTCGAGATAGTTCAGGATGCGAACCCCTTGTTGCCGGAGTGGCGCAAGGGCTGCCTCGACAATCTTCGTGAAGACGCGAGGGGACAGAGCTAGCCCGAATGGTAGTACAGCATACTGATATGCCCGCCCTTCGAACGCAAACCGTAGGAACGGTCTGTGTCGCGGAAGGATGGACACATGGAAGTACGCGTCCTTCAGGTCGATCGCTGCAAACCAATCGCATGGACGAACGCATTCGAAAAGGCGTTTCGCAGTCAACATCCTGAACGGAAGCCTGTAAAGGGATCGGTTCAGGACGCGAAGGTCCAGGATCGGTCGTAACCCACCGGATTTCTTCGGTACAATGAAGTAGGGGCTGTAGAAGCCGGACTTCATCTCGGCTGGAGGGACGAGCTCGACCGCACCCTTCGCCAGTAGGGTTGCGATCTCCGCACGCATGACTGGGGCATTGGACCCCACCACGGTGTACCGGACACCCCGGAAGCGGGGAGGAGCTCGCGCGAACTGAATCGCGTAGCCGAGCCGGATGGTCCGTGCGACCCAGCGGGACAGTCCCGGCAGCTGTAGCCACGCTCCCAGGGAGTGTACCAACGGGGTCATGCGGAGCACCGGCGTACCCTCGGTGGGGCAGCGAGGCAGCGTTACCGGCCCGGACTCGGGTGGCGTAGCGGCCCGGTGTCGGGGCGGCGGTAACAGCTGCGCCCTGACAGAGGAGACCAGGGAAGGACTCGCGTTCCACTGGGGTCTGCTCTGAGAGGGGGCTGGCGACAGAGAGGGACGAGAGCGGCGTGGCCCGGGGGCGGCGCACACTGCCGTCACCGGTCTCTGTGTGCTCAGAGATGGGTATGTCAGTTCTTTCTTTAACCACATTAGGGTGCTGCCACCCCGGGGGGCGGCAGCGGAACGAAAGATTCTCCCCCGGCCCTCCACCGGGGGAAGGAGCGGCCCTGCTGCCGTCTCCTGGAAAGAACTGCCCATCTCTGAGCTGTCCGCGTCAGGAGCGCCGCTTGGCCTGGCGTTTAGCGGGCCGCGGGGCTGGCGCGGACTGGGGCGGCTTCTTGCGGCGCGCTCCGCGGCGCGGCCCGGGTGAAGGCTGCTGCTGTGGCCGCGCGGGAGCGGGGGGGACCGCAGGAGGCCGCCCTCGGCGGCGAGGCAGCTGAGGCGACTGTGCCGGCGGCGCTTGGGGTGCAGCAGCGGGCCGCCGGGGCAGTATATGCTTGATAGCCTCAGTCTGCTTCTGGGCGGCCGAGAACTGTTGGGCGAAGCTCTCGACCGCACCGCCGAATAGCCCAGCCTGGGATATGGGGGCGTCGAGGAAACGAGTCCGCTCGGCGTCCCGCATATCGGCCAGGTTGAGCCATAGATGTCTCTCCTGGACCACGCAAGTGGACATCACCCGGCCCAGGGAGCGTGCGGTAACCTTCGTCGCCCGGAGAGCGAGGTCGGTCGCGGCACGCAGCTCATCTCTGAGCCCTGGGTCGGCTCCACCCTCGTGCATGTCGCACAGCAACTTGGCCTGGTAGGCCTGGAGGGTTGCCATGGCATGCAGAGAAGCGGCGGCCTGCCCCGCAGCTCTGTAGGACTTCGACACCATTGAAGATGTGAATCTACAGGCCTTGGAGGGGTGCTTAGGGTCGCCACGCCAGGAGGAGGCGCTCTGGGGACACAGTTGCATCGCCACAGAACGCTCCACCGGGGGGACCCCAGTGTACCCTCTAGCCGCCGCCCCATCGAGGGCGGAGAAGGCGGAAGAGGTTGCCAAACGCTCGCGAGAAGACACGGGGGCCCTCCACGAGTGCGCAACCTCCTCATGCACTTCCGGGAAGAAAGGAATTGGGGGCACGGCAGGACGGCTGTCCTGTCGTGGCGCACCCAAAAACCAATCATCTAACCGCGAACGCTCCGGCCGGGGTGGAGGGTTCCACTCCAGACCGAGCGCCGCGGCAGCCCGGGCAAGCATGGCTGTCAACTCCGGGTCCGACTCGGACAATGCTGGCGCGCCCGGAGGCGGCAGCACAGCCGAATCCTCATCCTCGGAGGACTCTAGCCCACCTTGCGATGCGGTCACCGACATCTCATCCTCCTCTGGAGCGCCGAACGAAACCCGCGGACCGGCCGAGACCGAGGCCGCGGGCTCCATCACAACGCTCGCGGGTACCGGTGCAACAGAGGGGGGTGTGGGCCGAGGCGTGAGCGTCGGAGCTGTATTCCACACCATCACCCTCAGGTCACCCTGGCCACCAGCCGAAGAGACGCCCCGCGGACCGGATGATACCGAGGCCGCGGACACGTCAGATCGGGGGGTGACGGAGGGGACTCTCACTCCGGCGGCCGCACGGAGATCATTGAGTCTCGACCGCAACACGGAGATGGCCATGTTCCCGCAGTGAGAACATGACTCATCCACAAGCGCCGCCTGAGCATGCTGGAAGCCCAAGCATGCCAGACAGTGCGAGTGCCCATCAGAAGAGTGTAGAGACCGGCCACACCCAGAAGCACACGGGCGAGACATCCTGAAAAGGACGTGCCACGTGTGAGCTCTTTTATGAGAGGATTAACCTCGCAGTCGATGCCGAAGCGCCCAGGGGACCACACACCAACTGGAAACCAATCGTCTGACCAGCAGGCAGGAAGTATGTGACCGCTGGAACGCGCCGAACACCAACACCGACTGGAAGATCCTGATCGTCTCGAAGAACTGACTTAACTCAGAAGGCTTGTAGGAGTGAAAGGTATGTAACCCTTGGCTCCGAAGCATTAAAACATAATGCGATGATGCCAGCTACTTCCTTATATACCCACGTGGGTAGGCGGAGTTACGCATGCAAATCTCGCATGCCCATGGCATTGGCACTGCCATTGGGCGCTTTCTAGTCTCGGAGATGACAGGCTTCTAAGCGAAACCCCCATTCGTCAGTCACTGACGTTACGTCGGAGTGACTGAACGAAAGGGAACATCAATCTTATAACATTATTTATTGCAGTTTAAATTATTTAATTTGATTGGTAACAGCCTATAGTGTTTTACTATTATAACTGAATTTATTAATCAAATGTAAGAATTTAACATGAAAGATGATGCATTCATTTAATAAGATTGAAAAAAAATGCCTTTATAAAATTAAATAACGCCCTGGGGTGAATATCACAAATATGCAGATTTAAGTCGGCCTAAAGCTGACAGAACACTGATGAGAATATTACTACAGAATCAATATGTATACCACCAATTTAATTTAATTTGATTAAATTAAATTAATGTTTAAGTTGATATTTACAAGAAATATTGTAACTGTTACTAACTTTTAACTGCTGTAAAAAGCACCTTATTCGTTTAAAGTGTTTGCAAACCATATGTTATTGCACTTTTGTTCATTTAGCAGCAATTTTGTATTCATTATTGAATTTTGCGCATACTGCGAAAATTGTGCGATTAATCACGATTAAACATTTTAACCGTTGCCCAGCACTAATTAAAATATGTCCCTTTAAAGGCTCCATACAATAAAGTTGCGATATAAGAGACAATGTGACTCCATCTTCTCTCTTTCTCTGTAGAATGTGGACTGGGACGCGCTTTTGCAGCGGCAAGTTACTCCTCCGTTCGTTCCCGCCTTGACAGGAAAAGAAGACGTCAGTAACTTCGACTCCGAGTTCACGAACGAGGCTCCGACATTGACACCCCCTCGTGAGCGCCGGACCCTCTCGCGCAAAGACCAGGACTACTTCAGGGACTTCGACTATGTCTCGGACTTCTGCTAGGGCACAAGTGTGCATACTGAGGCTGCTAGGTGTGGGAGATGTGGACCACTGCAACGTCCAAGCATGGTTCTCGCACCCTAGTTCCCATCTAGGGTGCTTAGCATGAGGATTCACGCACCTCCCAGTGAAACGGGGACGCTGACAGGCTACATGCCTCTGATGACTGTAGAAGGTACATCAAATGTGAAGAGATTCAAGAATCCAGATAATGTGAAGCTCTGTGGTGTATCAGAAAGCGGAGGCCAAGATGTTTTATTAGCACCTGATACTCAAGTAGTGGATCTCATGACTGGACTGCTGCAGGGATGATGTACTTTTAGAGACTAAAACCCATAAACAAGCATTTTAACACATTCAGTTCAATCACTCTGAAGTCAGTGGGTTTTTTGAATGGGTTTTTGCCTGAAATAAGATCTGTGGTGAACACAAGCTCAATATTTTCAAAGATATTTGCACTTTTTATGTTGCAACATAATACAACAATAATATTTTTTAAGTCTTTAAATAAGGCAGTGTCTATGAAGCGTCTAAATGGGACTGGCGAGGTTGTCAGGACATTATATATTATGTCAAATCGGGAAACTCATCTACTCACTAAACCGTTTTGTGTTTATAATCACGCTCTTGAAAACTATTCTTTTAATTGAAGACGAAAGAACAAAAAGGCGAGAAAATTGTGTTTTTGTCGAAAACTATGTCCGGATCAGATTCAGAGTGATGATCAAAACATACACTATATTGCCAAAAGTATTGGGACGCGCCTCCAAATCACTGAACTCAGGTGTTTAATCCCTTCATAGCCACAGGTGTGTAAATCAAGCTCTAGGCCTGCAGACGCTTCTACACACATTAGTGTAAGAATGGGTCGCTCTCAGGAGCTCAGAGAACTCGAGCGTGGGGCCGTGATAGGTTGCCACCTGTGCAGTGTTGTACCTGAACGAGTTCATTGAACGATAGTTCATGAACTAGTTCATGTTTTGGGCGAACGTGAACTGAACGTGCTGTATTACTGCCTGATGAACGTTACTGTGAACTCGTTCATTCTGGTGTCTGTGAACGGCACGCTCTCTCAGGTTAACTTCGTTCAATAGGGTGCCAGATATCTATAGAGCCTTCCAGGCGAAATCCCGGCTAAAAAACACCGTAAACGGTTCTTAATATGTAGCGGAAAAACACCCAATCTGGCAACACCAGCCACCAGTGTCGCACCGCCGTCCGCCGCATGTGTGACGCGTCATCAAAACAAAACAAAAAAAGGCATGGAGGCGACAGCAGCATGTTGCAAGGATTGTGATCATTTAAAATAATTGTATGACATGGTCTGTGAGAATGGGAGACATCTCACTTTTCTGTGCAAACTTTGCCCGCCGGCTTTCAAAAAGAAAATCCGCACTTCAGTTACATCCACAGCAAACCTGAAACGGGTTTTAGTATTCATGTAACTTGTTTGTTGAACCTGCCTGGTATATTTTTCCAGGGTTCCAATATTCTGTTTTAGCATGAGGACAATGGAAAATTATTAAAATTGAAAAACGTTTGCAGCTTAATGATTACTGTCCTGTTTAAAAAAGACCATTCAAGCAGCACGTTTTTGAGAATGTACTGTAGGGTTGAAAGCTGCAGCTGCTACTAGTGTGGAGTGAATGGACAGCAACAAAGCATTAAAGCAACAATGGGGAAATGCTGTCCCCTCAATGATAATGTCAACCCTGGTTGGATAAGGATTCAAAATTGGATATAAAGATGCAATCTGACGCATAGCTTCATTGTTAAAACTGATAAAATAATTGCTGTCTGTGATTCTATATGGGCTCTGGCAATAATTGTTAAAAATAATAGCTCGCAGCAACATATGGAAAATAAGAACTATGAACTAGTTCATTTTTGGAACTTAGTGAACTTAGTTCAAAATTTTGTAGTGTGAACTATGAACTGAACTAGTTCATTTTAAAATTTGTGAATTGAACTTTGAACTAGTTCATGTAGAACGTGAACTTTCCCAACACTGCACCTGTGCAATAAGGCCATTCCTGACATTTCCTCACTACTAAATATTCCACGCTCTACTGTTATTGGGATTATAATAAAGTGGAAGCGATTGGGAACAACAGCAACTCTGCTACTGAGAGGTAGGCCACGTAAAATGTGCATGCTGAGGTGCACAGTGCGCAGAAGTCGCCAACTTTCTGCAGAGTCAACAGCTCCTGTCCTCCAAACTTTCTGTGGCCTTCCAATGAGCTCAAGAACAGCGTAGAGCTTCATGGATTGGGTTTACGTGGCCGAGCAGCTCATCCAAGCCTTACATCACCAAGAGCAATGCAAAGCTCTTTCTAGAGTCTGGGTTTGGCGGTTGCCAGGAGACCGTTACTGTCCTGACTGCATTGTGCCAAGTGTAAAGTTTGGTGGAGGGGGGGTTATGGTGTGGGTTTGTTTTTCAGGGGTGGGGCTTGGCCCCTTAGTTCCAGTGAAAGGAACTCTTAATTATTTAGCAGACCAAGACATTTTGGACAATTTCATGCTCCCAACTTTGTGGGAACAGTTTGGGGACGGCCCCTTCCTGTTCCAACATGGCTGCGCTCCAGTGCACAAAGCGTCGGTCCATAAAGACATGGATGAGGAGTTTGGAGTGGAGGAACTTGACTGGCCTGCACAGAGACCTGAGCTCAACCCGATAGATCACCTTTGGGATGAATTAGAGCGGAGACAGAGAGCCAGGCCTTCTCGTCCAACATCAGTGCCTGACCTCACAAATGTGCTTCTAGAAGAATGGTCAAATATTCCCATAAACAAACTCCTAAACCTGGAGGAAAGCCTTCCCAGAAGAGCTGAAGCTGTTAGAGCTGCAAAGGGTGGGCCAACTCCATATTAAACCCTACGGATTAACAATGGGATGGCATTAAACGTTATGTGCATGTAAAGGCAAGCGTCCCAAAACTTTTGGCAGTATAGTGTAGATCGAGTCCATCAGCATCCCCAAAGATTCACGGCTGTTTCCTCTTCATGGGTTCAACATTTAATTCGGTAACATTAGGCAGTGTTGATTTATACTGTCTGCTGTTTAATGTTGGTGAATGCGTTATTTTACTTGCGCGTAAGCTTGTTTCTGCTTCTTTTTTTCCTGTTTTTGGACCCATACTTTTTGCGTAATAGCGACCCCTAGCACATAACAGTGGACACATGGATTGCCGGAAAAACTCTTCTATAGTCGGTCATAAAAGATGGCAAATCTCATCAATAGCGAGGAATGGTGGTGTCATAATGTGTCTGTTTTACTTCTAGCATTTTTTTGTGAAGATGATGAACAAAATGTGTAAGAATCATACACTTTTTGTTGGTAACAGAGCTTATCCTCTGCAATAATACAAAAGCCAATGGAAAAATCCTATTGAGTTATTGAGTCGAGGGAACCAGGGTGATGCAAAATACACACATACGTCATCACTGCAGTGCTCTAGGGGGGCTGGTTGACTGTGGTACTAACCCCAGTAAAAATGTCTCCCTGAATTCCCCCCTCCTTCATCTCTCTGCCTCTGTCTTCTTTTTCTACCATTGTATCTGTATACCACGCTTGATCCAGAGACTGTTTGCTTCTGTAATACACTCATTTAACCACACAAGGGTGCCAGAGAGTGTGAAAGTTGTGCAAACACTGATGGGATCCTTGGGGTTGTGTGTGTGTATGTGTGTGTGTGTGTTCACTCTGTACTGTAATGAGCATGTCCATTAATGAGAGTCTGCAGGAGCGTCGACTGTATTTGTATTTTTAGAGATTATTTAGTCGTTGTCTTTTCTCACTGAAACCTGACTAATGATGGAAATGCTATGCCTGAATATTACTATATTAAACAACTCAACTCTTTTGGGTTTTTTGGGATCAATATTCCACTACACATGCACATGTTCACGTAAAAGAGATGAGGTTTAATTTCAATGTGAATAAATTTAACCTCTTGGATTTAGAAGGTTGCCAAATTAAATTTTGTGATGTTTTCTTTTATACACTCTAAAAAATGCTGGGTAGAAAATGGACTTATCCAGCAATTGAGTTGTTTTAACCCCACAATTGGGTTGTTTTAACCCAACGGTTGAGTTGTTTTAACCCCGCAATTGGGTTGTTTTAACCCAACGGTTGAGTTGTTTTAACCCCGCAATTGAGTTGTTTTAACCCCGCAATTGAGTTGTTTTAACACAATGGTTGAGTTGTTTTAACTCCGCAATTGGGTTGTTTTAACCCAACGGTTGAGTTGTTTTAACCCCGCAATTGAGTTGTTTTAACCCAGTGATTGGGTTGTTTTAACACAATGGTTGAGTTGTTTTAACTCCGCAATTGGGTTGTTTTAACCCAGTGATTGGGTTGTTTTAACACAATGGTTAAGTTGTTTTAACCCCACAATTGGGTTGTTTTAACCCAACGGTTGAGTTGTTTTAACCCCGCAATTGGGTTGTTTCAACCCAGCGGTTGAGTTGTTTTAACCCCGCAATTGGGTTGTTTTAACCCAACGGTTGAGTTGTTTTAACCCAGCGGTTGAGTTGTTTTAACCCCGCAATTGGGTTGTTTCAACCCAACGGTTGGGTTAAATGTTGCTAAAGACAACCCAGTTGCTGGGATAAAACAACCCAATCGCTGGGTTAAAACAACTCAACCGTTGGGTTAAAACAACCCAATTGCTGGGTTAGTCCATTTTCAACCCAACTTGGGTTGTTTTTAGTCTAGCATTTGTTTAGAGTGTATGATTAAAGAGAAAAGAGAGAGGATAAATTAACAAATTAGTTACCTGAGAAAAACAATTATTTTAAATATTTATTATTTTTCTAAATGAAGCAGGACAAAACCTGAAGTGTATGACAGGATAAGAATGAACAGGAGCTGAATGGAAAGATCAGTCTCACACATGAAAGGTAAGATCTGAAATGTTGTATTACTAGCCCTTCTTGTGTTTATTGTTTCTTTACGATGAATCGTTTTGCGTATTCCTCATTTGTAGGTTACTTTGGATTAAAGCATCTGCTAAATAAATAAATGTAAAATAAATGTGAACACCACAATACACACACTAACATTTGAATGAACGTTGCAGTACCATAAACAAATAAGAGTAAAGCAGAGCGTACTGAAACTGTGCTGTGACGAACTTCATTGCTTCAAACAATGATGATGGAGGGGTGGTTTGCGATAATGTCACAGGAAAGAGGGATAAAGTCTCCATGGAGACCAAAAGAGGAAGCTGTAAAAAAGAAGGTCATGATGTCTTGTGAACAAACTAAATGTCTATATCTTCTTCTCTCGGATGGGCTAGGGCTGTGTTCAGACTGCTGTTCAGCCAGACTGTCCGCACTATTAATGGCAACTAACATTTGTGCGTCCACACATAACAAACCTAACAGCGTAGGTTGCTTTGGTAATGATGAAGGCTTACACAGAAGAGGAAGAAGAAGAAGAAGGGGGAAAAGTGTTTAAGTAAGTGTGTTTTAATATGGTTCAGGATTATCAGCAGGAGCGAGAGTCAGCTGAGGTGTTACGGAGGTTCTGCTTAAAGCTGGAGGTTCGAATCAGAGTTCATATGTTTCAGAGTATTTTGTAATATTTATTTATTTAAAAAGGGACAGTGTACATTTATCAACATTCATGAATGTAAAGGTAACCAAATTAGCCCAAAGGCTAGTTTTCATTGGTAGTCCCTTTGCCTGATGTAATTATGGCCTAAAACAACAACAACACACACCCCCAACAACAACTACAAAAAACATCACCCCCAACAACAAAAACAACAAAAAACAACAACCCCCCCAACAACAACAACATAAAAAACAACCCCCAACAAAAACACCAACACCCCCCAACAACAACAACAACAACACTCCCCCAACAACAACAAAAAACAACAACAAAATACACCCCCAACAATAACAACAAAAACACAACAACAAAAAACACCCCCAACAACAACAAAAAACAACAATAACGCCCCCCAATGACAACAACAAAAAACAACACCCCCCCAACAAAAAACAAAACAAACCAACAACAACAGCCCCCCCCCCAAAAAAAAACCAACAACACCCCCAACACAAAACAACAACACCCCCAACCTAAAACAACAACACCCCCAACAACAACAAAAAACAACAACACCCCCAACAACAAAAAACAACAACAAAAAACACCCCCCAACAAAAAACAAAACAACAACTACAAAAAGCAACAACAACAACAACAACAACACCCCAACAACAAAAACAACAAAAAACAACACCCCCCAACAACAACAACAACACAAAAAACAACAACAAAAAAACAACCCCCAGCAACAACAAAAACACCAACACCCCCAACAACAACAAAAACAACAACAACACTCCCCCAACAACAACAAAAACAACAACAACAACACTCCCCCAACAACAAAAACAACAACAAAAACAACAACAAAATACACCCACAACAACAAAAACACAACAACAACAAAAAACACCCCCCAACGACAACAACAAAAAACAACACCCCACAACAAAAAACAAAACAAACCAACAACAACAGCCCCCCCAAAAAATAACACCCCCAACAACAACAACAAAAACAACAACCCCCCCAACAACAACAACAACAACACCCCCCCAACAACAACACAAAAATCCAACAACAACAAAAACAACAACCCCCAACAACAACAACAACAAAAACAACAACAACACCCCAACAACAACAAAAAACAACAACAACACCCCCAACAACAACAACAAAACACCCCCAACAACAACAACAACAACAAAAAACAACACCCCCCAACAACAACAACAACAAAACAACAACAAAAAACAGCAACACCCCCAACAACAACAAAAAAACTACAACAAAAAACAGCCCCCCCAACAACAACAAAAAACAACACCCCCCAACAACAACAACAAAACAACAACAAAAAACAGCAACACCCCCAACAACAACAACAAAAAACTACAACAAAAAACAGCCCCCCAACAACAACAAAAAACAACAATACCCCAACAACAACAAAAAACAACAATAACCCCCCAACAACAAAAACACCCCCAACAACAATAAAAAACAACAACATCCCCCAATAACAACAACAAAAAACAACAACAACACCCCCAACAACAACAAAAAACAACAACAAAACCCCCAACAACAACAACAACAAAAAAACACCCCCCAACAACAACAAAAACAACAACCCCCAACAACAACAACAAAAAACAACAACATCCCCCAATAACAACAACAAAAAAACAACACCCCCCAACAACAACAAAAAAACAACAACAACACCCCCCCAACAACAACACCCCCTCCCCAAAAAACAACAACACCCCCCAACAACAACAACAAAAAACACCCCCTCCAACAACAAAAACAACCCCCCCCCCTCAACAACAACACACCAACAACCCCCCAACAACAAAAAACAACAACAATACCCCCGAACAACAACAAAAACAATAACAACACCCCCCGACAACAACTACTACAACAACAACAAAAAAACAACAGTAGCAAAACAAAACTTATAAACAACACTAAAAACATATATATATATATATTATGGATTTAATAATATTAGTAGTGATAGTATTCATAGTAGTAATAGGGCAAGCAACATTCACAATGTTATTTATGAAAATATGGAATATGTTCCAGTCATGTAAAAGCGCAAGGCATTACGTCCAAAGATAGTTTAAGTAGGGATGGTACTGAAGTTAATGAAATGACTTGATCTTGTGTGATAGCTGTAATGAGCGGCGTGAAGGAGAGATGGCAGATGGTAAGAGTCTTGCCCAAGATTGTCTTCAAGGTTTCACCAGTTTACACAGGTCACAGTGATGAGTGTGAAAGGCTGCATTAGGGGCAAAACAGATGGCTGAGGCGGGATAAGTGTCAAGTTTTCTGTGCCATTCAAGGATAATCTCGCCATAGTCCAAAATTGGCAGAACTGTCATCTTAACAAGGGTGCATTTGGTTGCATGAGTAAAGGACGCTTTATTGCGAAAAAGAAAGCCTAGTCTAGCTAAGGTTACTAATGTGTGTAATGAACGACGGATGAATCCAACCAGATGCCTAGATATGTATATGTTTTGACATACTCCAGAGCCATACCGTTCATGCAGGTTACTTTAATTTGTCAAATGCTCCAGGAAAATGAGATTTTTTTAGTTCATGGCCCCTTTAAAGAAGTCGTGGATGAATTTAGTTTGTGCAAAATGGTATACACTGATCTGCCAACAACATTTCAATGAGGCATGCAATATCAAATGGCAGTGTTCTCTTCCACCATCTTCTGAATCGCTAAAAATGGTGAATTTAGTTTTGTTGGGTTTAGTATAATGCCACATTTATGCTCAAAAACATCTTATGTTTTACTTTATTCAAACGGAAATGAGTGACTATTTTAGAGGGTTCACACACAGGCTTCTGTTCAGGCTATCTCAGAGCTGTTTATGATCAAAGTTATACAGTCTTGTTCAAAATAATAGCAGTACAATGTGACTAACCAGAATAATCAAGGTTTTTAGTATATTTTTTATTGCTACGTGGCAAACAAGTTACCAGTAGGTTCAGTAGATTCTCAGAAAACAAATGAGACCCAGCATTCATGATATGCACGCTCTTAAGGCTGTGCAATTGGGCAATTAGTTGAAAGGGGTGTGTTCAAAAAAATAGCAGTGTGGCATTCAATCACTGAGGTCATCAATTTTGTGAAGAAACAGGTGTGAATCAGGTGGCCCCTATTTAAGGATGAAGCCAACACTTGTTGAACATGCATTTGAAAGCTGAGGAAAATGGGTCGTTCAAGACATTGTTCAGAAGAACAGCGTACTTTGATTAAAAAGTTGATTAGAGAGGGGAAAACCTATAAAGAGGTGCAAAAAATGATAGGCTGTTCAGCTAAAATGATCTCCAATGCCTTAAAATGGAGAGCAAAACCAGAGAGACGTGGAAGAAAACGGAAGACAACCATCAAAATGGATAGAAGAATAACCAGAATGCCAAAGGCTCAGCCAATGATCACCTCCAGGATGATCAAAGACAGTCTGGAGTTACCTGTAAGTACTGTGACAGTTAGAAGACGTCTGTGTGAAGCTAATCTATTTTCAAGAATCCCCCGCAAAGTCCCTCTGTTAAAAAAAAGGCATGTGCAGAAGAGGTTACAATTTGCCAAAGAACACATCAACTGGCCTAAAGAGAAATGGAGGAACATTTTGTGGACTGATGAGAGTAAAATTGTTCTTTTTGGGTCCAAGGGCCACAGGCAGTTTGTGAGACGACCCCCAAACTCTGAATTCAAGCCACAGTACACAGTGAAGACAGTGAAGCATGGAGGTGCAAGCATCATGATATGGGCATGTTTCTCCTACTATGGTGTCGGGCCTATTTATCGCATACCAGGGATCATGGATCAGTTTGCATATGTTAAAATACTTGAAGAGGTCATGTTGCCCTATGCTGAAGAGGACATGCCCTTGAAACGGTTGTTTCAACAAGACAATGACCCAAAACACACTAGTAAACGGGCAAAGTCTTGGTTCCAAACCAACAAAATTAATGTTATGGAGTGGCCAGCCCAATCTCCAGACCTTAATCCAATTGAGAACTTGTGGGGTGATATCAAAAATGCTGTTTCTGAAGCAAAACCAAGAAATGTGAATGAATTGTGGAATGTTGTTAAAGAATCATGGAGTGGAATAACAGCTGAGAGGTGCCACAAGTTGGTTGACTCCATGCCACACAGATGTCAAGCAGTTTTAAAAAACTGTGGTCATACAACTAAATATTAGTTTAGTGATTCACAGGATTGCTAAATCCCAGAAAAAAAAATGTTTGTACAAAATAGTTTTGAGTTTGTACAGTCAAAGGTAGACACTGCTATTTTTTTGAACACACCCCTTTCAACTAATTGCCCAATTGCACAGCCTTAAGAGCGTGCATATCATGAATGCTGGGTCTCATTTGTTTTCTGACAATCTACTGAACCTACTGGTAACTTGTTTGCCACGTGTCAATAAAAAATATACTAAAAACCTTGATTATTCTGGTTAGTCACATTGTACTGCTATTATTTTGAACAAGACAACTCCAATTTAAGTTACACTGCAAAAAATGCTCTTTTAGTTAGTATTTTTGTCTTGTTTCTAGTCAAAATTTCTAAAAATTCTTACATTTAGAAACATTTACTAGACAAGTAAAAAATTATTGTCTTCTTTTGGGAAAAAATAACTCAAAATGAAGAGAGTTTTTGCTTAAAATAAGATAAATAATCTGCCAGTGGGGTGAGAAACATAATGTTGTTTTAAGATTATTTTTCTCAGCCCATTGACAGATTATTTATCTTATTTTAAGCAAAAACTCTCTTCATTTTGAGTTATTTTTTCCCAAAAGAAGACAATTACTTTTGCTTGTCTACACTGTAAAAAAATATTTAGAAATAAAGTAACCTGGTTGTCTTAAAATTTTGAATTTTGAATTAAAATTGTGAGTTAATACAATGAACATTTTTTGAGCTTCGACAACCTTTATTAAAATATTATTAAAAGATTTTGTAAGCATATTGGGTAAGTGTGTGTGTTTTATTTGTGATGACGCTGTGAAACATGCCAAATAGTGCTTTATTCCTGATTTATCACATTTTTTATGTGGTTCAGATAAAATAATATTTTGAGTTTCTATTTATTAAACAAATTTCCTTCATTGACTCAACTCAAATTTTTAATTTCAATAAAATCAAAATTTTAAGCCAACCAGTTTACTCACTTTTTTAAGTTAAACCAACAAAAAACAACCAAAATGTTTTACAGTGTAGTAAATACTTCTTGTTTTAAGAATTATTTGATGTTTGGACGAGAAACAAGACACAAATACTGAGTAAGAAAAGCGTTTTTTTGCGGTGGAATAACTTTTACATTGAAAGTGAAGTCTGTGTTTTAGCAACAAAACAAGGGTATGTGTCCAAAAACAGGTACTGAGTAGAAGTTATCTGACAGAATCATGTATTCCATGAGTATAATCCTGTCACTGCAATTTAGACAAGTCTAATGGATTCATAGATCCAGAAAACATGAGGTTTAGACATCGAGATTACTTGGCTAGGTCAAATAATGACGGAGTTCGGATATTTTAAGGCCTTCCTGCGCATCTCGGACGCCATCTTGAAAATTACACCTTTCTAGTGGTCAGATTTTGGTCAACTTTTAGTATGTTATTAAGGACACCCAATACTACAAACTAACAGCTGAGAAACCTTTAGTTAGAATTTTTTTAGGGTTAATTGTTTGGTTTTGTTCCCCTCTTTAAACCTCCGGCATCATATTTGTCCTTTTTCTTCAAGTACATTTTCCACCATTAATTTACGTGAGACAAAAACAGCATGAATTTTCACTGTTAGCTGTGGTTCTCAGCCTTTGTCCACAACAATATTCAAAGGCTGCATATGTAGGATAAGATATTCTCCTTTATTTATGACAAAACTGCATGTTTTTTAACTTCAATAACTAAACAGAAACTAGGACAGAATGTGAATTAAACACAATTCACTTTTGAGATTCCAGAGATTTAAAGAAATAGTAAATAAGTTTAAAGTCATGACACAATGGAAAGTAGAAAAACCTTCTCCACAGTGTGTTGTTTTCCAGGTAGTTTTACAATGAATCGATGCAGAGAAAGCCACTCAGACAGAACCAACAAGCACAGTCCCAAACCATCTCTCTCCAGACTAACAAGAACATCTGACATGCGATAATTGAACATCATCAGACCAGGCCATTTTACCGCACAAGTAATTAAAGCGCATGCTTTCTAAAATATCTCTCCGTGATTGCTCCAGCTGGTTCAGATTCTGCATGGGGGTAATGTGGGTCAGGTTCATCCACAAGGCTCAGGTGTGCTCTGGGCTCATCACATAACATGCTTTATAGAGGTGTACTTTTCCCCTGATTTGACGAGAGTATCTTTGCTGAACTCAAGACAAATATTGTACTCTTCGTCTTTGAACTTCTTTCACCTTAAAGGGATAGTTCACCCAAAAATGAGAATGTGGTGTGTTTGTTTCTTCAGGAGACTCCAGCCGTTGCTCGTATAATGCATGTCAATGGGGAGTATTTCTATGAGAGTAAAAAACACACAGACATACGAATCCATATTAAATCCTGCGGCTCGAGAAGACACATTGATGTCTTAAGACACGAAGCGATCGCTTTCTGCGAGAAGCACAACAGTATTTGTGTTATTTTTTACCTCATATCAGACGAATCTCATCTGGTGTTCCCAGCGCCGTTACTTCTGCAGAGTAAAGCCGGGTGCACACTGTGTGATTTTGGCCACGATTTGGCCGTCTGAGATAAATTTAGCAAATCCTAAAAGATTCCTCTGATCCTAGGCTAAAATCTGACGTCTTTGATCCAGGGATGGAAATTAGCACCCGCCACCAGCCAAATGCGGGTGATTTTGAGTTGTGGCGGGTAAACTCGCTTCACCTACCGGCCACCGTGGCGGGTAAATAAAAATAGCATACTGTTTCCCCTCTTTATAAACTGTGTTCAGTGCATGCGAGCGCTGCCGTATGTCCGAATTGACCAGTCGTTTTCGCTGTCATTACCCGGATGTAGTACCAGAAGACGCGAATAAGAACTCGCGCTCGCGCTGAGAGAAGGTCCGTCACTGTCATCCGGAAGCGCGCACCCATCTCACAGCGCGCAAATATTGAGTTATCTTTCGAGTCTTGTGCTTAAACAGACAAACTCACACAAAAAGTATGCCAACATGTTCATCTTGATGAGTATTCTAGCAGACATAGTCTGAATATGCCTTAAGTGAACTTTATACAGTCGTGAAAGATGACGCATATCCCTCTATTAGGTCTTAAAGGGGAAGTCGCCTTTACTCTGTTTAATGTCAAACAAAAGGACATCACTCACTGCTCTTGATTGAATAGCTTTTGTAAGTTTATTAAGGATTAATCTTTCATTTAAACAGTTAAATATGCAGTTATTTTACATTTGATTACTTTATTCAATTTCTGTACCTTTCTGCAGGCCAGTAGACCTGTACATTATTTTTTAATACACACATGAGTGAGGTCGAGTTAAACATTTTAGTTTGAATTTTATTTTATACTGTGGGTTGTTGCAATTTGCTAAATAAATATTTGCATAATTTGTAATTGTAACTTTACTAAAAATCAAGGAATTGCAATTGGATTAATTAATATTAAAGTTTCAAATAATAAATCAGTCATAGCATTAGCCATAAATGCAATGGATAATTGGCTAAATTTCTTTTAGTGTTTCGGTTTCAGCCAATAATTTTTATTTTGGTGCATCCCTACTGACAATGTTCTGCTCGGTGTCGTCAACACGCTTCAGAAGATGCCAAAACTAATAGTTTCATTGTTGGTACTAAAAACCTAAAACTGGAAGCCATAAAAGACCACAAATCATCCAAATGCCACATCCAGGTAAAAAAAAAAAAAAAAGAGCACACAGAGCCCTACTCATTTAATGAAATGTATATCAGTTCATGGTTTGTGTGTGTATTAGAGTGAAAGAAAAAAAATTCAGTATTTCATTGAGATTTGAGATTAAATAAACAGCTTAAGTAGTGTAGAGCTTGGCTTGTAGTATTATTTTTCACATTGTCGGTTATAAACAAGAAAGTGGCTGGTTAAAACATTGAGTGGCTGGTAGATTTTGAAATCCACCAGCCACTGTGGCTGGTGGACAAAAAAGTGAATTTCCATCCCTGCTTTGATCGCTAGTTTGACATGTTCACCGGCAGCCGATTAATGAGCGCTGCGATCAAACTTTACTAGCCTAGAAATCTAGACGCACCCTAGCGGCAGCAAATCTAATCTGCCAGGAGTGTCGTCTAGCAACTCTCAATACCCTTCTGAGCTGTAAACGCCAAACTCTGGTCGGGCCAATCACATCGTGTATAGATTCAGTGGGCGGGGCCATAATGACGACGGCCGGTTTGCGCTTGTGTGCTTCTAGTAAACACAGAAACTGGCGAACGGCGGCGGTCTTTCGAATCAGCTTTGACCGCGACTCTGGAAGACTTGGAGTTAAGCTTTCCTCTGAGAAAAGAACAAAGAACGGCACTGAAGTCATTCTTAAAAAGGGAAGATGTGTTCGGAGTTTAGCCGACCGGATACGGCGAATGTTTAATCTGTCAGCGAGCTCTGCTTCACCTTCGTTGCTCTGGTTGGTTGTAGCGCTATCCTATCGCGTGCAGAGGGAGTTTGAAAGACAACCGTTTATCCGCCCCTCGGATTGAGCTGTCAATGGTGAGTTTCCAGACCAAACATCTTGATGTGGGTCCGGCTTGTCAGGCTAAAACTTTACCTCAGATGAATTTCTGGCAGTTTCAGAAGATTTGCCGCCCAGTCCTGCAGTGTGACTTCTCCTAAGACAACCATCAAATATCTCGGTTTTTCGAGACAAACTATGGCCAAAATGAGAGCTAGAGATTTCTTTGTAGCCAGCATTTCTGTCCTGTGTGTAATGCAGCTCACTGTCACGAACGCGTCGTTCATTGAGGATATTAAACTCCAGATGTGTTATCTTGTGCTCATCCGTTTTAAGCACACCTTGATATCGTACAGTCTGACATTAATGACAACTGAGATGTTGCGTATCAGCGGCGATCATGTTCATAATGTAAGGGTGGATCGCCTACGGTGGTTCTGACTGCAGGGTTGCCGAACGACTAAAGAAACGTTATCAGCGTGATGGTAGAAAACTGTACATTTCTTGTCTATAACCACCCACTGCAACTTATACCAACAACGGAAATAAGCGCAGTTACAATAGCAAAATATGTGGGAGAGCGTTGCTTTAATGTGACTATATTGTATTGCAATAGGGAGCACTTCAAAGTCAATATCAAACCAAAACTAGTTAGCAAATCATTTATAATTGAAAGAATTTAATGACAAAATCCGGTTATGGTTACACTTAAAATAGTTACAAAATAGATGAATTAGATGATAAAACTTATACCATTAATCGTACCCAGCATGTGTAGAATGTTACCTGAGAGAGAGAGAGAGAGAGAGAGAGAGAGAGAGAGAGAGAGAGAGAGAGAGAGAGAGAGAGAGAGAGAGAGAGAGAGAGAGAGAGAGAGAGAGAGAGAGACCCTAGAAGAGCCAGCCAGGGAAAAAGACTCAGAGCAACAGTTGCAATCTTCTTTTATCCATACCGTGACCATGTGACTGAAACCCTGAGACATTCAAACTGACCAATCAGAGCAAACTTCCCCCACTGTACTACAGGTGTGGCACCATTTGGCCTACAGGCCCTCAACATCTCTGTCTTTAGCAATCCCAAACGATAAGAGAGAGAGGGGGGTGGAAAACAGTAAAACAAATGTCTTTGTTCAAAGAAAAATATCAAAATATCTTTGATTAATTTCAATTCTTTCAGTCCAGTCTGACAAGCAACATTCACAAAGGATTTAGAAAAATCGCACAGTGTGCCAGACCCAAAAGGCCAAAACCCGGCGCGATCATAGATATAAATACATAGAAACCTCATTTGACCATTCCACGCAGACACTAATGAGGTATCTATCTATATACAGTCATGGTCAAAATTGTTGGCACCCCTTGGTAAATATGATCAAATATGGCTGTAAAAAAAAAAATCTACAATGTTTATCCTTTTCATCTTGTATTAAAAAAATTCACAAAAGGAAAATAGGAAGATAGCTAAAGCATTGAAAATCCCCATTTCCACCATCAGGGCAATAATAAAGAAGCTCCATTAAACTAAAGATGTTACAAATCTGCCTGAAAGAGGACGTGTGTGTGTGTGTGTGTGTGTGTGTGTGTGTGTGTGTGTGTGTGTGTGTGTGTGTGTGTGTGTGTGTGTGTGTGTGTGTGTGTGTGTGTGTGTGTGTGTGTGTGTGTGTGTGTGTGTGAGCCTGTTTATGTGGTTTATGAGGACACAAATTTGTATAACTACATGGGTATTACACTGGTATTACACTATAAATGTGGTTTATGAGGACATATCAAATGTCCCCATAATTCAAATGGCCTTAAAAACATACTAAATGATGTTTTTTTGAGAAAGTAAAAATGCAGAATGTTTCCTGTGATGGGTAGGTTTAGGGGCAGTGTGTGTGTGTGTGTGTGTGTGTGTGTGTGTGTGTGTGTGTGTGTGTGTGTGTGTGTGTGTGTGTGTGTGTGTGTGTGTGTGTGTGTGTGTGATGGGTAGGTTTAGGGGCAGGGGCAGTGTAAGGGGATAGAAAACACGGTTTGTACAGTATAAAAACACTTACGCCTATGGAGAGTCCCTGTAAACCACATAGACCAACATGTGTGTGTGTGTGTGTGTGTGTGTGTGTGTGTGTGTGTGTGTGTGTGTGTGTGTGTGTGTGTGTGTGTGTGTGTGTGTGTGTGTGTGTGTGTGTGTGTGTGTGTGTGTGTGTGTGTGTGTGTGTGTGTTTGTTTGTGTGTGTGTATTGTCGTAACACGACGATTGACGATTTTTGCGTCGTTTTTGGAGGCCAAAGGCTAAAGACTACAGCCAGCAGAGGGAGCCATTTCCTCATGTTTTGAACCCGAGGATGGGGATGGAGATCACACTCACAGCTCAGCTTGAGGCTGCAGGCACTCATTTAAACGGATGCTGAGCAATGTAAGTGTTTTAACTTCTCAAATTAATTTCTATGAAAGTTAGGGTTGCAAAGGCATGAACTGAAACGCACCAGACTGAACTTGCGTTGTGAATGTATGCCGCGAGTGTAGTCGCGATTACCTCAGCTCTCATCACGAGAGCTCATCAGCTCATTTATGACGTTAAATGTAATCTGAGTCTGCTGTGAAACTCACACGGCGACTAGAGCATTATATTGAACAGACACGTTCAGTATTTAATTGTAATGTCTTCTCTAACTCAGTCACAGTAATCCAGTAGCAGTGGCTTTTGGGAATGGCAGCGGAGCATTCTGGGAATTGTAGTCTTTCATCCCCATGAGACATAAATACATTTTCTGTCTTTTCTCAGTCTAGAAGGCACCAAATTCAAAAATAATTTCACATTTCTACTACATTAATGACCCAGTTTAAATACAGATTCATCTTCCCAGCGCAGAAGTACCTCTTTAATGTTGAGGGCCTATTTTTTTGCTGGAGGTCCTGGACATCTTGTTCAGATAGATGGTAACATGGATTCTAGCAAATACCAAAAGATAAAAAAAAATCAAAACCTGATGGATTCTGCTAGAAATCTTATAATGGGCCGTGGTTGGATCTCCCATCAGGACAACGATCCAAAACAAACATCAAGATCAACACACAAATGTGTTACTGAGCACACAAAATGCTTTTCTTACTTAGTATTTTTGTCTTGTTTCTAGTCAAAATTTCTAAAGATTCTTACATTTAGAAACATTTACTAGACAAGTACAAATTATTGCCTTGTTTTGGGAAAAAATATCTCAAATTAAGAGAGTTTTTGCTTAAAATAAGATAAATAATCTGCCAGTGGGGTGAGAAAAATGGCAGATTATTTATCTTATTTTAAGCAAAAAAAAAGAGTTATTTTCCCAAAAACAAGACAATTACTTTTGCTTGTCTAGTAAATACTTCTTGTTTTAAGAATTATTTGATGTTTGGACTAGAAACAAGACACAAATACTGAGTAAGAAAAGCGTTTTTTTGCAGTGAGTCGGTGGAATAACTTTTACTTTGAAAGTCAAGTCTGTGTTTTAGCAACAAAAGGGTATGTGTCCAAAAACAGGTACTGAGTAGAAGTTATCTGACAGAATCATGTATTCCATGAGTATAATCATGTCAGTGCAATTTAGACAAGTCTAATGGGTTCATAGATCCAGAAAACATGAGGTTTAGACATCGAGATTACTTGGCTAGGTCAAATAATGACGGAGTTCGGATATTTTAAGGCCTTCCTGCGCATCTCGGACGCCATCTTGAAAATTACACCTTTCTAGTGGTCAGATTTTGGTCAACTTTCAGTATGTTATTAAGGACACCCAATACTACAAACTAACAGCTGAGAAACCTTTAGTTCGAATTTTCTTAGGGTTAATTGTTTGGTTTTGTTCCCATATATGCAGCCGCTTTAAACCTCCTGCATCATATTTGTCCTTTTTCTTCAAGTACATTTTCCACCATTCATCTACGTGAGACAAAAACAGCATGAATTTTCACTGTTAGCTGTGGTTCTCAACCTTTGTCCAACACAATATTCAAAGGCCGCATATGTAGGATAAGATATTCTCCTTTATTTATGACAAAACTGCATGTTTTTTAACTTCAATAACTAAACAGAAACTAGGACAGAATGATATATATATATATATTTTTATGGTTTGTTCATATACTTAACCCCAAAGTAAGAGGACAAATGATAGAGTTTTTCCTTGAGATGCTTTTCAAAACAATGCGTGTTTGAGTTTTTGACAATCAAGATGTTTGTCTTGCGTGTCTCTAGCGGTGGCATAATCTGATCCTCTGCAGACTGGAGCTCACTGTTCCACCATGTTTTCGCTCAAAGGTGAAGATAACAGCCATGTCTGTCTCCGGCCGACTCCAAAAAGTGACCGCTTTGTTATATCTGGTGAAGTTGTTTACACTCCTCTTTCTGTTTGTGTCCTTTTCTGTGTGTGTTAACATCATTTTCATCTTTAACTTGCAGATTGAGTCCTCCAAAGCCAATCAGAAATCAGCTTCCCTCAGATTGTTGACTTCAGGGAGAAACTGTGGCCATGATCCTATGTGATTGCTGCATTATCTAATGGTAAAACTCTCTCTTTGGAAACAAATACACTGTAAAAAAAAAAAAAGTGTTGGTTTAACTTAAAAAAATTAAGTAGTCCTACTAAAAATTAGCAACATTTACAGACAAATTTACACAATATAGCCCAGAACACACTGTAAAATGTTTTTGTTGGTTAAACTTAAAAAAGTAAGTAACCTGGTTGCCTTAAAATTTTGAGTTTATTTAAATTAAAAATTTGAGTTGATACAATGAAGGAAATTTGTTTAATAAATAGAAACTCAAAATATTATTGTATCTGAACCACATAAAAACATGGATAAATCAGGAATAAAGCACTATTTGGCATGTTTCACTGCATCATCAGAAATAAAACATACACACTTACCCAATATGCTTACAAAATCTTTTAATAATATTTTAATAAAGGTTGTCGAATCTCAAAAAATGTTCATTGTATTAACTCAAAATGTTAAGGCCACCAGGTAACTTTTTTTCTAAATATTTTTTTACATTGTACATATTTTTGGCCTTTTTTTGTTTTTATACATCCTATAATTCATGTAACTTGACATATAATGTGTTATGTGCAATAACTAATACTGTAAATGTGCAGGTTCCTTTGATTAAATGTGTTCTGGAAAAAAATATTTAGAAAAAAGTTGCTTTAAAATTTTGAGTTCAATTGAAATTAAAATTTTGAGTTAATACAATGAACATTTTTTGAGATTTGACAACCTTTAAGCATATTGGGTAATTGTGTGTGTTTTATTTCTGATGACGCAGTGAAACATGCCAAATTGTGCTATTTTCATGATTTATTAAAATTTTTAATGTGTTTCAGAGACAATAATATTTAGAGTTTCTATTTAATAAACAAATTTCTTTCATTGTATCAACTCAATTTTTTTATTTCAATAAACTCAAAAATTTTAAGACTTACTTTTTTAAATTAAATCAACATTTTTTTTTACAGTGCTATATTTTGTACATTTGTCTGTAAATGTTTCCAATTTTTTGACTACTTCATTTTTTAGAGGTTGAAGTTGTGAGCGGTTCTGTAAAAATAAAGATTAATATGGTTAATATGCAAACATTTGTTTTTTAATATGTCCTTACTTCATTTTTATAAATATTTTCTTCGTTATTTTTAATGGAAAACCTATATTTTAAAAGTAAATTTATAGACAGAGCAGCTCAGCTTTATAAAATAACGCATTAAAACCTTAAATTAGCAGATTAACTTGAAAACATTTTTTGTTTAGGTTTATTTAAGGTTTGACAAGGCAGGATATTGCGGCACAAAACCCTGAAATGTGTCAAATACTCAGAAACAAACATTATATACCTAGTTTAGAACAAGCTAACATGTCATTTGACATAAATTATCAGTTTTTCCACAGTTTAATACATGTAATTCTGTAATTGTATTAATTTTGACTGTATAGTCTATTCTGTCTCTATTCTAAATCTATTCTGAATTTTTACAGGTTTTACATGTAATTTTGTGAAATGTTATTTGCTGTAATTTAACAGAATCCATCTGAAAATTCTGCTGCCAGACTTTCACTTTCTTTTTTTCTTTTTTTACAATGCATTAAATCTTTGTGATAATGAACAAGTAGAACACTGGGTTTATATATTTTTTATTTTTTTAACTTTTAACATCAATGGAACTTTTTATTTCGCAAAAGTTTCTTTATAGTGGAAAAAACTGGATTATTAAAAGGTTCTATTAAAAACTGGACACTTAATGTTCAGAGTGCATTGGCTGTTTCCATTATGCGAGAAAATACAGTGTGTTAATGCAATCGACCGCAAATCACAGGCAATCAGTTTGGATGAGATCTCTGAAAACACTCACAGTACCTTATATCTTCATGACGTCTGTGATGCTTTTACAGAATAAAACCCATAGTGTGCAGAGATATGAAAGATAATAGAGAGATATGTTAAAATGTCCTCGTTTTGAAATAGCCAGCTTTCTCTTGGTTTACACATCAGAGAACTGTGTGTGTGTGTGTGTGTGTGTGTGTGTGTGTGTGTGTGTGTGTGTGTGTGTGTGTGTGTGTGTGTGTGTGTGTGTGTGTGTGTGTGGATGTGACACAGTGCTTGTGTTACACAGGGCGTGTGATGCATCAGTGCAGTGCTTGTATTAGCAGCATGTATGCTTCTGCTTGCCACTTTCTGCTTTCAGCTACTGCCACCGGATAGACCTTTGTTCTTTAGGGGCGAAAAGAGGAGCAGAGTGCGTAAGCCTCCTCAGCCGGTACATAGCCTCTCCACTGCCAAGATCTCGTGCACGCCTCCTCGTGGCACACATGGTAACTGGTCCCTTGCGGTCCCAGGCTAAGTTGTACGGGATCTCGGAGCAGCAGTGGGCCCCAGAGTCGCGGCACGCAGGCCCATCAGTGAGTGCCCTGATGCCCGTCAACCACTGTCCCAGCTATGGGTAAATAGCCCCAGCTATGGGTAAATAGTGAAGACCCCAACGGTGAAGCAGGCGGAACATGATGGTGTAAGAACCATCACAACGGCTAGGAAGGCGGAAGAGGGCAACCCCACAGCCACGTGGGTTAACTCGGGAGGGTATAGTGGCTAAGGGAGCAAACCTCGAAGACACACCTGCACTTGGGGGTAGGCACAGGCGGAGTCCAGCTGATCGGACCACTGGCAGCCTCCTGCAACTCCTGCCAGACGAAGGTTGTCATGGGTTCCCCCATGCCACTGGAGATCCCTCTGGCAGGAGTGAAGTTGGTGGGGGTGAGGTCTGTGCACCCTCACGCCCACCTTAATCCTCACCTATGCACAAGCTTCTTGCCCCGCCCCCCTTCCCCCCCCTCCTCCAAAAAAGTCCTGTGGCGATGTAAAATGGTGGTGGGCACAGGCCAAGGATGTGGCTGGGAGTGTCTAGCCAAACCATGCACACAGGCGGCAGTGGAGTGATGGTCGTAAGGACTGCGGGATGGAGCAGCGGGTCTTTTCGGCAGCTTCCACTGCGACTGAGCAGCCCCACACTGCTCACCCCTGAGATGGGGAAGGACCTGGAAAAAGTGGTCCAAAAACTGTCTGCTCCCCACACTCCTGACGGTAAACCGCAACTGTCGGAGCATCCCTCCTCGCGGTCGAAAAACAAAAGTAAAAAATAAACTTAGCATTGCTTCGTGGAACGTTCGCACACTGTTGGACCTGGCTGAAACTCCTGGTAGGCCCCACCGCAGGACAGCACTGGTGGCCCTGGAGCTTGAGAGATATAACATCGACATAGCAGCTCTCAGCGAGACCAGACTGCATGGGGAGGACTCCCTGACAGAGGTTGGTGCTGGGTACACCTTCTTCTGGAAGGGGGTCCCTGAAGGCACTCGTCGCAACCATAGAGTTGGTTTTGCTGTGAAGTCTAAACTGCTGCAGCACATTTCGGAATCCCCTATCGGCATCAATGAAAGACTGATGACTTGGTGCGTTCCTCTGGCAAAGAAACGCTTTGCAACTCTCATCAGCGCATACGCTCCAACTCTTGATGCCGAGCACAACATCAAAGAGGATTTCTACAGAGCACTCGATGCCATCCTACAGCAAACCACGGCTATGGACAGGCTCATACTCATGGGAGACTTCAATGCTAGAGTGGGCACGGAGCACCTGGTATGGAGTAAAGTCATCGGCCAGCATGGTGTGGGGAAAATGAACCACATTGGGCTCAGACTCCTCGCCCTCTGTTCAGAGCACCAGCTGGTCATTACTAACACCATTTTCCAGATGAAGAACCGGTTCAAGACCACCTAGCAGCACCCACGCTCAAAAGATTGGCATCTCCTTGACTATGTGATTGTCCGTCAAAAAGACAGAAAAGATGTCCTCACCACCCGTGTAATGAGAGGAGCTGAATGCTGGACTGACCACCTCATGGTCAGATCCAAATTATCCATGAGCATTCAACCTCACAGCCCAAAGACAGCCTCACACAAGAAACTCAACTGTGCAGCGCTGAACAGCCACACCACCAAAGACAACGTCCGCTGGCTCCTTGCTGAAAACCTCAACAAGATCCCGGAAGAATCAGCTAATTGGCCAGCATTGCGCCAGGCTATTCATAAAGCAGCCTCATAGGCGCTTGGCCAATCAAGGAAACTTCATCAGGACTGGTTCGACTGTAACTCAACTGAGATACAGTCACTCCTATAAACCAAGCACGAGGCCCACAAAGCTCTCCTGTCCTGCCCTGGATCTCCTGCCCTTATAACCTCCTTCACTGCGGCTAGAGCAGAAACCCAGCGAGCCCTTTGGGCTATGGAGTACACCTGGTGAGTGCAAAAGGCACAGGAAATACAGAACCTGGCCGACTGTAACAACACTCAAGGCTTTTACGATGCCCTGAAAGCATTGTATGGCCCCAGGAAACGAGTGACTGTTCCAGTCCGATCAGCTGACGGGTCCACGCTTCTCAAGGACTGGCATGAGATTCTTGCCCGTTGGGCAAATCATTTTGAGAGTCTCTTCAACCACAACAACCCTTCTGACCCACATATCCGGGACAATTTGCCAGACCTGTCACCAACCATACACCTGGATTCCCCACCCCTCTACTCAGAGCTCCTTCAAGCCATCGCAGGACTGAAGAACAACAAATGCGCTGGACCCGACGGAATTCCTGCAGAAGTTTTCAAACAAGGACGATACATCCTCACGCGCCGTCTGCACCTCCTGATCCAAAATATCTGGGAACATGGGACCCTCCCACAGGACTGGAAGGATGCTAACATCGTGGTTATTTACAAGCAGAAGGGAGACAGAGCAGTCTGCAGCAACAGCCGTGGGATATCTCTCCTCTCCATCGCAGGGAAAGTCCTGGCCAAGATCATGCTCAGCAGATTGGCTGAGCACATCTCGGAAGCTGTGTTTCTGGAAACGCAGTGTGGCTTCCGGAAGTCCAGATCCACAATAGACATGATTTTTGTCTTGAGGCAGCTGTTGGAGAAGAGCCGAGAACAGCACAAAGACCTAGCCTTCATTGACCTCAGTAAAGCTTTTGACACCATCAATTGTGAGCTGCTCTGGAAACACCTCTCTAAACCTGGGGTACCACCCAAGTTTCTCAGCATCCTACAGCAGCTGCACGACGGGATGCAAGCCAGAGTGATCATGGGGGAACTCCAGTCAGAATCTTTCGAGGTAAACGTCGGGGTGAAACAAGGGTGCGTCTTAGATCCGATGCTCTTTAACATCCTCCTTTCTGCCATCACCTGCTTCGTCCATCGTGTCATGAGGCATGAAGACGGTGTCCATATGAAATACCGACTCGACGGAAGCCTCTTCAACATCTGTCGACTCCAGGCCCGCACAAAGACAAAGTCCCGGCAAATATGTCAGCTTCAGTATGCTGATGACTGTGCCGTCTTAGCCCACAGCCCGGACTCTATGCAGCACGCCCTCAACACTATATCCAGTTTGTACCAATCTTTTGGCCTACAGGTTAACATTCAAAAAACCGAGGTCATGTCTCATCTCACCACCCCCGTCCCCATACCCCCCAGCTTTCATATAAATGGTGTTCCACTTAAAACAGTTGACCACTTCATATATCTCGGCTCCACTTTGTCCTCAAGCTGCTCCCTTGACAAAGAAATACACACCCGGATAAATAAAGCTTCATCATCTTTTGGACGCCTACGCAGCAGGGTTTATGAAAACCATAACCTGAAGGTCAGTACCAAGGTGGCTGTGTATAATGCGGTATGTCTCTCCACTCTACTTTATGGGGCAGATTCATGGACCCTTTACCGCCAGCACATCACCAACATAGAGGCCTTCCACATCCGCTGCCTACAGAAGATCCTCAACTTGTCCTGGGAAGACCGAATCCCCCACACAGCCATCCTCAGCAATTGTGGCTCAATCTGCATGGAAGCAGCTGTGGCCAACTTACATCTGCGTTGGATAGGGCACACCATACGTCTTAGTCTCCTATAAGTCCTTTACAGTCAACTACTGGGCTCAAAGCGCTCCGCTGGAGGACAAAAGCAGCGCTTAAAGGACTACACCAGGGACCTTCTGAAGTGAGCAAACATTCCCCTCACGCAGCTCGAATTTCTGGCACTTGACAGATCAGCCTGTGCCACTGCAGTCTTTCAAATACACCAAAAAACACAAGACAGACGATCCGAGAGACGCATCAAGAGACACCAGCGGGCGGCTGGTACCCCCCTGGTGTCTGGTTTCCCTTGCTCCATCTGCGGAAGAGTGTGTGGCTCAAGGATTGGACTCAACGCCCACGAGAAGTGGCACCAGCGGCAATGTCGCTGAAACCCTATGTGGACTTACCATGGACTAACCCAGCAATTGGGATGTATCAAGCAAATATTTAACCCAACCGCAGGGTTAAAACAACCCAATCACTGGGTTGATACAACCCAATTGCTGGGTTAGTCCATATTTGACCTAACATTGGGTTAAAACAACCCAGCATTTTTTAGAGTGTAAGGAGGCTTTGTGTATGTCTACAGTGTTTAAATCAATCAATCTTAGCATGAAAAATAATTATTCCAATGGTGTCTGAAACCCCAACCAGAATTAAAGATGGAGGACATTTGATGCATGTTATCAAAAAATCCTGAATCCTCAATCTGATACATCAATCAAAAATGGGTCTTGAGAGGGGTCAAACAGAGCAGACATTTGGTGTAATGTTTCATGACGGACATAGTTGGTTGTGATTACATTTATTTGGCATTTATGCCAAAATGCTTTTATCAAAAAATACGAACTTTCTGGAAATCGTTTGTGGAACCAACATTAAGTTATTACTGGTTTTATATGGTTGCCATGGAGACAAGGGCATACAGTAATGTGATAAAAGGTTCACTTTAGGTTAAATTGATCTGCGCTCAAACCTCACCTGCTCTTCTGTGAAACAAACAACATTTAATCCAAAGAAATAGGTCACTATGACAAAAAACAAAACAACTAAAACACTGGATTACTTAGAGAAGTCCATTTATTTATTCCTGTCAGAAATGGACCTGAGGTCCCTATCATACACCCGGCGCAATGCGGCGCCAGGCTCGACGAAAGTGTTTTTTTGCTAGTTTCAGCGCAACGCAATTCACCCTTCGCAAAGACCCGCCCCCTTAGTTACTGTTGCTATATGTCCGACAAGCGTTCGATACCCGCAATAGCGCTTCCACTGTCAATTCGTGCACTCCCTGGGGAAATAGTGGACATTTTGTGGGAAAATTACATGTTGATTTCAGACAGAAGCAGAGAAATGTCTGCAATATGCATTTTAGGGATAAATTCAGGATGTGAACGTGACTCGAAATGAAATAAACAAAATAAAGATCGTAGCCATAGCCTACATGTCACAGAGTAAAACTGAACAACTGCATCAGCTGGCGATTGAGACAGAGGATGACAACATTAAGGAGCAACACTGTTCCGGTAAAGCAAGCTGGGTATATAACTCTGCTCACTATTATAATCATTAAAAGATAATATATTACTAGCCTGGATGCCAGCCGAACTTAGCCCCGCCCACAACATTTTTAGGTCGGGCGGTTCGGTCTGGACTCGCTCCATAGAGGAGTGATTATCCCCGAACAGAAACTGACCAATGAAATCATCAGGGCGGGCTTTAGATGATGACGGACAGATGATCAACAGTAACGTAATCATCACGTCATCAAAGGGGCTTGGGTTATATTTGTTCAAATCCTAAATGGAGAGCTTGTTTGTATCTGCATTCACCTTCACTATTTCTCTCAGAAATGATGATCATGTTGGGTAAGTACAGTCCCTGACAAAAGTCTTATCGAAAAGTCGCTTATCTATTTTCTAGAAATACCTGATATTAACCTGACTTTTAATTCATTAATTGGTGTTAGAAATAGCTCATATGAAAAGCTAAAACCCTCCCAAATGATGTTTAATGCATTGAAATAAATAATTTTCACAGAAAAAATATTTATCATTTAATCAAGACAGAAAGGTCAAATTTTGGCAAGACAAAAGTTTTGTCGCCTATACAGAAATTGAACAAATTTACTGCAAATACAAAAATATGTCAGCAAATTAAGTTGTGGTGCTGTGAGATCCAAATTTAATATCTTGTATGACTTCCATGAGCTTGAAGGACTGCATCCATGCGGTTAGGCAAGGATTCATACAATTTATTGATAAAGTCATCAGGAATAGCTAAGAAAGCAGTCTTGCATGCCTCCCAGAGTTCATCAATATTCTTTGGTTTCGTCTTCCATGCGTCCTCTTTCATCCTACCCCACATATGCTCAATGATGTTCATGTTTGGTGACTGGGCTGGCCATTCTGGCTCCAGTAGGGTCTCCTGCAATATGAATACGACTGTGGTGTAATTCAACAGAAGATTCATCTGAAAAATCCACCTTCTGCCACTTTTCCAGCGTCCATCCTTTTAGCAGGCTGTGGGCCTTGGCAAATGTTACACGGTTTTTCAATTGTCTTTTGTTTAGTGCTGGCTTCTGGGCACTGATTCGACCATGGAGGCCATTTCGAGACAGAATCCAACAAACTGTTCTGGTTGACACAGGGACTTCAGGTGACCAGGTCTCGTGGAGCTCTGCTGCAGTGGAAAATGGGCTGGCCTTGGATTTTCGAGCCAACAAACGACCCTCTCGAGCAGTTGTCTTGTGGGGTCTGCCTGACCTGGGCTTGTCAAAAACATCTCCAGTCTCTTCAAATCCTTTTTTTTATCCTCTGTACTTGACGCTGAGACACATTGAAGGTGTCTGCCACATCAGCAGTGGATCTGGTCTTCAGCCTCTTGATAATCAAAACTTTAGTCTCAGGGTGAATCTTAGGCATGTTTGCAGAGGTCTAGTTGCAGTTGATGTGAAGGTCTAGCGTACTGGGGTTCTTTTTATACACACTTGAGACCTAATTGATCCATTATTAGTCACAGGTGAAGCTCATATGACAAGGTGTTACGACCCAGTGTGTGTTTCTTTAGAAGGACAATGCTTGTGTGCCCTGTCCTGTTGTTCTCTCTCTCTCTCTCTCTCTCTCTCTCTCTCTCTCTCTCTCTCTCTCTCTCTCTCTCTCTCTCTCTCTCTCTCTCTCTCTCTTGCTTTGTCTGTGTCTCTCTCTAGCTCTCGCAGGTTAATTACCATCAGCTGCAACTCGTTGTGAGCATGCCTAAGGTTGAGCAGAGGGGTATATAAGGATCATTCAGAACCTGCAACGGAGAGGAACACTTCTTCCCCAGCCTCAGACTGCAAATGATCTTTCTCTCTGTGTGTGTAGCAGAGATCACGTGTTTATCCTCGAGTTAGAAGTGGAGCCTACACTCGATAACTGACTATTGTCTAGTCTGTCTTCTAGTGTGTGAAGAGGTATCATTTTAGCTGACTTTTGTGGGTAACTAAAAGGTATTGTCCTTTGGTATCATCTCTTGTTATTTGGGAACAGTAGGGGGAGAGTGCCTTTTTATTTTGTGTAATCTTTTCTCCTGTTTTTTGGTTAGAGAGGAAGCTCAGGGAAGTTTATGTTGTTGATTTTCATCTTTGTTTTTGGGCAGGGTAGGTAGTTCTTTTTAAACCTTAGTTAGCCTCTGTTTTGTTTATTGTTTTAGGCTATACTCTCTCCTGACGATTTATTCCCATGTTTTTGTTAAGCCTTTGGTTATACCTAGCAAATAAATACAATTACGCTATAAAGTGTTTTGTTTTCACTCTGAGACTGAGGTAGAGGTGTATTCTCCACGTTTCTTTTGTTTATTTACATCTCTAAGTTATTAGGTAAAATATTTTTGCTTTTTCACTTGTTATTTCCCCTTCTGGCCCCTAGACTCAGAGGGGAACATAACACAAGGTGACAACACTTATGTCTTTGCAAAAATTTACTCAATGGGCTTTACCAAGCTGTGAATATTAGAATACTTTTTGAAAGTTTAGTTGTTCACTGAAACATTATCACAAAAGCTGGTGGGATTAAAATGAGCCATTTCTTGTAAAAAAATCTTGATTAGAAATATATTTCAGCGGCACTTTAGGTCAATTTGTACACAAGCGACAAGACTTTTGTCAGGGACTGTACTCTGTGTATCATTAAATTATTTTATTTTTTTACAACACCGGCAAAGATCGTGTATTCCAGCCTGATTTCAGCGCGTGTGCAGACAGGGTTGCCAAGTTTTTACAACAAAACCCGCCAACTACTAGCCCTAAACAAGCCCAATAGCTTCTAAATAAATAAATAAATGTTGTTTGGGGGGTAAAATGTGTGTTATTTTGGCAAGGTTGCCTGCTAAAATTCGCACTCATGGGTCTATATATCACATAATAGTCGCTTCAACCCGCGGACGTAGAAAACAACCCGCGTGTAAATTACTGTGGTACACTGTAAAAAATATTGTTGATTTTTGTTGGTTTAACTTAAACAAGTAACCTGGTTGTCTTAAAATTTTGAGTTTATTGAAATTAAAAATTTGAGTTGATACAATGAAAGAAATTTGTTTAATAAATAGAAACTGAAAATATTATTGTATTTGAAAATAAAAAAATAAAAAATGTGATAAATCATGAAAATAGCGCTATTTGGCATGTTTCACTGCGTCATCACAAATAAAACACACAATTACCCAATATGCTTACAAAATCTTTTAATAATATTTTAATAAATGTTGTCGAACACCATATATACAGGGCTTTCTCCCAAATAAGCCCATCATCCGGCCATTCGCCCCTAGCCGTGCTCAACAGACACTGTACTATGTACTACACTGTACTTGGCCCTCTTTTCTTTTACTTTTACCCATCCACCTTTCTCCTGACGTGTTCTGCTAGCTATTCTGCCGCAATTTGATTTCGGAAATCCGGGGACCAATTACAAACTGGCTAGTAGGCCGACTCATCTCCTCAGTTTTTTTTGTTGTTGTTGTTTTTGCACTTAGCAGACAGCAGTAACGTTATACAGGTCCTTCTCAAAAAAATTGCATATTGTGATAAAGTTCATTATTTTCCATAATGTAGGCTAATGATAAAAATTAAACTTTCATATATTTTAGATTCATTGCACACCAACTGAAATATTTCAGGTGTTTTATTGTTTTAATACTGATGATTTTGGCATACAGCTGTTCATATTGTTATATTAGACCTTTTTCTTTCTTTTTTGCCTATTATAGGCCTATATATATATATATATATATATATATATATATATATATATATATATATATATATATATATATATAGTAACCTATTTAATCTTGTGGGGATAATAACCGTTAAAACGCGTCATCACAGTCTTTGAGAAGGTCCCATCTGACACTATCAGTTGGTACTGTAGTTTAAAAAACCTTATTGTCTTACAACTTTTCTCTCAATTTTAGTTTCTAAGTTGTCCTTACAGACAAAAGCGAGTGTTTTGTTTACAATCTCGCTATCTTGTTCTTCGACGCTCGCATCTTCTTTAATCTTATCTTCCTCTCCCTCAGTTGTTCAGCGCGCGGGAAACTCTCTCCTCTCCCCCCGCCGCTCGGCCACGCCCCCCTCCGCGCTACATCAGCTGACCCGAACTTTTCTCGCCCGATCAGAAGACACGGATCGACCTATACGAGCAAACCGGCGAGGCTCGGTCCACTCGAGGGTCCGCTGCTGTCCGGTCGACGGTCCACTCGAGGGTCCGCATCTGTCCCGTCCCGTCCTCGGCTGGGGGTCCGCGGTGAGCCAGCAAACGTCCTCAGGGATGGCATTTATGTAGACTTGCTGCTGCAGGTGAGTTTTGGACAAACTATGCATGCATTAGCTAAAAAAAAACGTATTATTAGTATTAAAATGTCTTTTGTTGACGTATTTTTGTGCTTAGAATTTTTTTTAAACATATTATTTAAACAATTTATAAATGCATTATATATTTGCTCCTGAAGTTTGTTTGTTTGTTGGTTGCAACTGTAATTCTGTAATGCATGACAGGTGGTGGTCACAAAATAGGGGGATGATGTGTTACTTCATGGAAAAACGCTTTATTTTCACTATTGTGGTTTTTAAAAAATGTTTTAAATGTGGGAGAGTTCACCCAAAAAGCAAACAAACAAACAATCTGTCATCATTTACTCAACCTTAAAATGTTCCAAACCTGAATGAATGTATTTCTTCATGCTGAACACAAAAGAAGATATTTTAAAGAATATGTCCCAAACTGTTGATGTGCCTCATTGACTTACATAGCATGGTGGAAATACTATCAAACTTATGTCTTCTTTTTGTGTTCAATAAAAAATAAAAAAACGAAATTCATACAGTTTTGGAACAACTTGAGGGTGAGTAAATAATGAAAGAATTGTATTTTTGGGGTGAAAGATCCCTTTAAGTCACTAAGAAATGGAGTTACACTGCAAAAAAACGCTTTTCTTACTTAGTATTTGTGTCTTGTTTCTAGTCCAAACATCTACAAAATCTTAAAACAAGAAGTATTTACTAGACAAGCAAAAGTAATTGTCTTGTTTTGGGAAACAATAACTCAAAATGAAGAGAGTTTTTGCTTAAAATAAGATAAATAATCTGCCAATGGGGTAAGAAAAATTATCTTAATTCAAACAGAAAACAAGATTATTTTTCTTACCCCACTGGTAGATTATTTAGTTTATTTTAAGCAAAAACTCTCTTCATTTTGAGTTATTTTTTCCCAAAACAAGACAGTAATTTGTACTTGTCTAGTAAATGTTTCTTAATGTAAGAATTTTGACTAGAAACAAGACAAAAATACTAAGTAAGAAAAGCATTTCTTGCAGTGTAAGTCGTGTTTTTGCGTCTGTCTCTCTTTAGGGCTACTGAAAACGCTTTAGGCTATCATGAGCCGAAAACAAATGAAAAGTTGATTGGTCTGAATATTGGGGTTGTGGGATTTCTCTCTCTTCACATCCCTCTATTCATCTCTTAGTGTGTGTAAGAGCTTTCTGTGTGTGAAAAGTGAAGTGCTGAAGGATGATGCCCTGGACGGCCGGTGCTCTGCTCTGCCTCCTTCAGGCTGTGGTCGGAACCGCAGGTAAAATCTCCGTTATTAGGCTGTGATATATTTCGGTTGTTCCTGTGATGCAGGTGAAAGAGAGAGCAGCCAGACACATTTCTCAAGGGTGCATGTGAAAGCTTGAGTAGACGTGTGTGTGTGTCTGTGTCTGTGTGTGTGTGTGTGTGTGTGTGTGTTTTTGTGTGTGTGTGTGTGTGTGTGTGTGAATGCATTAACAGTGTCCTGCGCTGTGTATGACAGGACTGAGAGTTTCATTTGCTTCTCTGAGCTGGACCAAAGCTGTCACATTAAATAAGTGTGAGTGAGTGTTAGCACGTGTGTGTGTGTGTGTTTGGAGTACAGTGGCAGTACTGTGGTACAGTATCAGAGGTAATACCATGCTACTGTATAGTCATCATATTAATACAAATAACGGAGTGTCTATTCACACTAAGTGCAAATAGCGTGGCTTGTTGGGAAGTTTGGTTGTGTTATTTGCTCTAGCTCCGCCTAACATTGCCTGGCTGTGCCAAACAACATCTAAAAAAAAATCACCCATGTTTAATTATAATAAAGGCATTTATTGGGTAGGGTTAGGGGTCGGTGTGAGGGCTTTTAATGTTCTTTTAAAAGGCGGCATCCATTTAATAATTTAAAGAAAAATAATAATTCACACTCTGTTATTATTGCATCCTGATAATGTACAACAATACTGAAGTGCAAACAGATAAATTACATGCAATTACTATTTATATTACAAAGAACTGCGACTCTATATGGTGTAAATAAAATATATCACTATTTTCACTCAGTGTAAATCTCATCTATCACTAAGAAAATGTTGATATCATTAAGAAAATATGCTATTTTCACTGAGTGTTAATAAAATCTATTTGCTACTTACCCTTGGTGTAAATAGCATCTATCGCACAAACAGCTGCTACCTATTAATAATTACGTTTTTATGGTATTTTAAGATTTTGTAAGAATTGTCTCTGGCTTTTCTCTGGTTACAATGAAAGAAAAAACAGCAGCAGAATATTTCTCTTTAGTTTTTAATTGAGTCAGTGAAGTGCAGAGGTGGACAGGAACTAAGCACATTTACTCGACTGTACTTAAGTACACTTTTTCAGTATCTGTACTTTACTTATGACTTTAACTTCACTACATTTGAAAGACAAATATCATACTCTTTACTCCACTACATTTCTATCAAGGTCCTCAAAGTTGAAAGTCATTTCTGTCACAGCTTTGAAAGTCAGTGGATGATTTTTTTCTTCTTTTAAAGGTGCTTGGTTTTTGCAGAAAGCCTTTCAGGACACACTCTTGTAGAGTCTCGTGAAGTTCAATGATTTCACAGCATTATTTGAACAATAAATTATAGTTTGTAGCAAAATGGAAGAAGACGGATGTCAAAATGCTAATTTTAGTGAGTAATCACATAAACAAAGTTGATTATGTCTTAGGTGAAGGTGAACAGTGTGAGAATATCAGATGTGTATCAGTGTATTGGATCCGTGCATTCAGCCTTAAAGTGACAGCGCTTTATAAAGAGCTTTGTAATTTTTATACAAGTATTTAAATGAGTTTAAGTTAGTCGCATGCTAGTATGTCAGATGGAGTGTCACTGACTGGCTTAAACCATGATGATGTAAGGGGCATTTATACAACAATAATAAAAGGATGCGTTGGCATAAAAAAGGAAATTTACTTTTGATACTTATAAAAACATATTTCTGTACTTTTACTTAAGTAAAAATCAGTTTTTACAACTTTCACTTGTAACGAAGTTGTGTACTTTGTCCACCTCTGGTAAAGTGTTTCAGTAATGTGTGTGTGTGTGTGTGAGCCTGTTTATGTGGTTTATGAGGACACAAATTTGTATAACTACATGGGTATTACACTGGTATTACACTATAAATGTGGTTTATGAGGACATATCAAATGTCCTCATAATTCAAATGGCCTTAAAAACATACTAAATGATGTTTTTTTGAGAAAGTAAAAATGCAGAATGTTTCCTGTGATGGGTAGGTTTAGGGGCAGGGGCAGTGTAAGGGGATAGAAAATACGGTTTGTACAGTATAAAAACCATTACGCCTATGGAGAGTCCCTGTAAACCACATAGACCAACATGTGTATGTGTGTGTGTGTGTGTGTGTGTCAGTGTCCAGCAGCGAGCTGCAGTGCTCCATGTGGCCTGCGGGGGCGCTGCATCCCGTGCAGGCCCAACTCGAGCACTTCGAGGCGGGAACGGGCTGTGCGGCCAGAGAGGGCGGAGCTAAAGAGACCCATGTAATTTCAGTAGGCAAAGCCTCCAACAAACAGGTACACGACGTCTGTCCGCTCATTGGTCCTGTAGATGTGCACATGTCCCGCTCAGGTGTCCTGTCCACAGGTGACGGTGGTGCTGAGATCTTTGACCCTCTCTCGGCCCGTCAACCGTCCGGTGATACTGATGCTGAGCTCCCAGCATGCCGTGCGGTGGGTGTTAGAAAACGAGGGACTGCCGCCCAACATCAACGTACTGGTGCAGGTGTGTGTGATTTAATTAATATTTGCCACAATTCTCTAGCCTGACGTGGTCATACTCAGCTCTAGTCAGAATATGAGTCTGCTGCTCCATTGGGCTGTGATAATAGGGCGTTTCAACCCAACCAGGAAAGACCTCGATTGGTCAGACCTACAACCAATCAGAGCAACGTAGCGACGCAAAACATTATTGTCAAATGTCAACAGAGCTCAACTGCACTGCGTTGCCAAGTTTGCGTTTTTTCCCGCGGGTTGTTTTCTATGTCCGCGGGTTGAAGCGACCTCAATTATGTGATATATAGACCCATGAGTGCGAATTTAAGTAGGCAACCGTGCCAAAATAACACATTTTACCCCAAAACACCATTTTTTTCCTGGAGACGTTACTTACCAACATGATCATCATTTCTGAGAGAAATAGTGAAGGTGATGCAGATACAAACAAGCTCTCCGTTTAGGATTCGAGCAAATATAACCCAAGCCCCTTTGATGACGTGATGATTACGTTACTGTTGATCATCTGTCCGTCATCATCTAAAGCCCACCCTGATGATCAGATTCGCTTAGCTTGTTGAATATTGATGAGAACTGGCACAAATCAAGCTGAGTCTTCCTGCAGGCTTTCCATACCACGCTAGAATGGCTTGAAACTAGGTAACCAAAGCATTTTTTTCCACATAAAAAAGCAATCCAGAGTCCATGGTTGAACTTCAGACATTACCGCAAATAAAAATATGTGTGGCAGGGCACCTTTAAGTGTTTATGAATGAACTGCTCGTTTTAAAATCTTCCCAGTCTACTGATATTTGTTAAGACACCTGCTTTAAACATTACAATGCTCAAGATAACTTTTTTTCTCTCACCCCATTGGCAAATAATTTTACCATTTTTTAAGCAAAAACTCATTTCATTTAAAAAATTTTCCCTAGAAAACAAGAAAACAATTATGTCATTTTACTAATCTAGTAAATGCATCTTGATTTAAGGATATTTCGATATTTGGACTGGAAACAAGAAAAAAATACTAAATAAGAAGAGCATTTTTTGCAGTGCAAAGCTGTTTGTTGCATTTTCTTCAGCCTGAGGATTTTTTTGATGTGAAAGGGCCTTTATATTTGCCAAAAATAAAACTTTTAGTTATAAAAAAAAAAACAAGCCTAGCCCAGGAAAGAAAAAGTAACGCAAACGTAACATAACACATTACTAGGGCTGTCCCCGACTAAGGATTTACACATTCGAATCAGAATTGTCGATTCTCTCTATGGTCGACCGATAGTCGAATCGTGTGTGTGTGTGTGTGTGTGTGTGTGTGTGTGTGTGTGTGTACCTGCTCATGTGGTTTATGAGGACACAAATTTATATAACTACATGGGTATTACACTGGCACTGCCAACCCAAAACTGCCTGCCAACTGACAGATGAACTGACAATGGCTTTCTTATTTAGGGTTAAATAAAAGCTAATGTGGTGGATAAACAGTCGTAAACCGTTTTCTCATAACATTTTAAAGCTGCAATCGAAATACAGAATATATAATATCACACAAATATATAAAAGAACATTTTGATAAATAAACCTAAAAAAATACCTGCCTAATGAGGAAAAGAACACGTTGAGTGCGTTTACTGCCCGTTCTTAAGCCGATTGTGCCCAAAGAGGGTCACACACCGGACTGAAGCTCAGCGCCGTCTCCGGATCTCACACCGGACTGAAGCTCAGTGCCGTCTCAGGATCTCACACCGGACTGAAGCTCAGCGCCGTCTCAGGATCTCACACCGGACTGAAGCTCAGCGCCGTCTCAGGATCTCACACCGGACTGAAGCTCAGCGCCGTCTCAGGATCTCACACCGGACTGAAGCTCAGCGCCGTCTCAGGATCTCACACCGGACTGAAGCTCAGCGCCGTCACAGGATCTCACACCGGACTGAAGCTCAGCGCCGTCTCAGGATCTCACACCGGACTGAAGCTCAGCGCCGTCTCAGGATCTCACACCGGACTGAAGCTCAGCGCCGTCTCAGGATCTCACACCGGACTGAAGCTCAGCGCCGTCTCAGGATCTCACACCGGACTGAAGCTCAGCGCCGTCTCAGGATCTCACACCGGACTGAAGCTCAGCGCCGTCTCAGGATCTCACACCGGACTGAAGCTCAGTGCCGTCTCAGGATCTCACACCGGACTGAAGCTCAGCGCCGTCTCAGGATCTCACACCGGACTGAAGCTCAGCGCCGTCTCAGGATCTCACACCGGACTGAAGCTCAGCGCCGTCTCAGGATCTCACACCGGACTGAAGCTCAGCGCCGTCTCAGGATCACACACCGGACTGAAGCTCAGCGCCGTCTCAGGATCTCACACCGGACTGAAGCTCAGCGCCGTCTCAGGATCTCACACCGGACTGAAGCTCAGCGCCGTCTCCGGCTCTCACACCGGACTGAAGCTCAGCGCCGTCTCAGGATCTCACACCGGACTGAAGCTCAGCGCCGTCTCAGGATCACACACCGGACTGAAGCTCAGCGCCGTCTCAGGATCTCACACCGGACTGAAGCTCAGCGCCGTCTCAGGATCTCACACCGGACTGAAGCTCAGCGCCGTCTCAGGATCTCACACCGGACTGAAGCTCAGCGCCGTCTCCGGATCTCACACCGGACTGAAGCTCAGTGCCGTCTCAGGATCTCACACCGGACTGAAGCTCAGCGCCGTCTCAGGATCTCACACCGGACTGAAGCTCAGCGCCGTCTCAGGATCTCACACCGGACTGAAGCTCAGCGCCGTCTCAGGATCTCACACCGGACTGAAGCTCAGCGCCGTCTCAGGATCTCACACCGGACTGAAGCTCAGCGCCGTCACAGGATCTCACACCGGACTGAAGCTCAGCGCCGTCTCAGGATCTCACACCGGACTGAAGCTCAGCGCCGTCTCAGGATCTCACACCGGACTGAAGCTCAGCGCCGTCTCAGGATCTCACACCGGACTGAAGCTCAGCGCCGTCTCAGGATCTCACACCGGACTGAAGCTCAGCGCCGTCTCAGGATCTCACACCGGACTGAAGCTCAGCGCCGTCTCAGGATCTCACACCGGACTGAAGCTCAGTGCCGTCTCAGGATCTCACACCGGACTGAAGCTCAGCGCCGTCTCAGGATCTCACACCGGACTGAAGCTCAGCGCCGTCTCAGGATCTCACACCGGACTGAAGCTCAGCGCCGTCTCAGGATCTCACACCGGACTGAAGCTCAGCGCCGTCTCAGGATCACACACCGGACTGAAGCTCAGCGCCGTCTCAGGATCTCACACCGGACTGAAGCTCAGCGCCGTCTCAGGATCTCACACCGGACTGAAGCTCAGCGCCGTCTCCGGCTCTCACACCGGACTGAAGCTCAGCGCCGTCTCAGGATCTCACACCGGACTGAAGCTCAGCGCCGTCTCAGGATCACACACCGGACTGAAGCTCAGCGCCGTCTCAGGATCTCACACCGGACTGAAGCTCAGCGCCGTCTCAGGATCTCACACCGGACTGAAGCTCAGTGCCGTCTCAGGATCTCACACCGGACTGAAGCTCAGCGCCGTCTCAGGATCTCACACCGGACTGAAGCTCAGCGCCGTCTCGGGATCACACACCGGACTGAAGCTCAGCGCCGTCTCAGGATCTCACACCGGACTGAAGCTCAGCGCCGTCTCCGGATCTCACACCGGACTGAAGCTCAGCGCCGTCTCAGGATCTCACACCGGACTGAAGCTCAGCGCCGTCTCAGGATCTCACACCGGACTGAAGCTCAGCGCCGTCTCAGGATCTCACACCGGACTGAAGCTCAGCGCCGTCTCAGGATCTCACACCGGACTGAAGCTCAGCGCCGTCTCAGGATCTCACACCGGACTGAAGCTCAGCGCCGTCTCAGGATCTCACACCGGACTGAAGCTCAGCGCCGTCTCAGGATCTCACACCGGACGCACATTATATACGCGCAAGTTAAATTTTTTAATCGACTTCTGAGAGAAGAGCTGCACGATGAGTGTATCTTGTAGCACAGGGTGAAATCAGTACATTGACGATTTGAGGGAAATATAATATAAATTTAATATAAAATCTTGAAATGGCACTCTGTGGCGCGGCAGGATTTTGAACAACTTCCAGATTCGTCACGGACAGGCACCGAATGCCGCCGCCGGTGTGTGTACACTCATTGAATGTGTTCGAATTTTAAAGGCGCGGCGTTGAGCTTTACTTCGCAGCGCGAAGCTCAGCGCCGTTAAAGGGGTCGCACACCGGACGCGAAAGCTCAGTATGGCATCACGTCTTTAAAATATTGAGCACCCCCATATTTCCAAAACGGTATGATCCTTGTTTCATAACACCCAAGAAGATTCAACTGTGAGATCGGTGGTCAAATCAGCTCTGCATATTGATACATCAAATCTTCGACTATTCGGAGTCATCTCTACACATTACATAAAAAGTAACTAAGTACCGCCGTTAGTTACCTTTTTAGGGAGTAACTATATAGTAACGAATGACTTTTTTCCCACACTGTGTGTTCACCTGCTTGCCCCAGGTGTCTCTGAACTCCACAGCCGAATCTTCAGGAATGTCCATCCGTGTGACGCAAGTCCCGTCCCTGCCGTGGCGGCCTCGAGTTCTGCTCCGCTGGATCCTCCAGAGACACGCCACCATCTCCTCGCTCACACACACCGTACGCGCAAACCGCGTTTACCTTCGCCTGGGAGAGGGTGAGAACAAACACACACCTGCAAGTCATGTCACTTTTATTTATATCGTGCTTTTACAATTACGATTGTTTCAAATCAGCTTCACAGTGTCAAACAGGACAATATTTATTTGGCTGTAAAGTCTTTCTGGAGAAAACAGTGATGCTATCAGCTTATTTTAATCTATAATATAGCTGTTGGCAGATCTGTATAGTTTATAGAATTAAATAAGACCTAATTCATAAATTTTATTGGCATATTTAGTTGAACCTGGATCATAATTTTAGTGTCCCCAACTGAGCAAGCCAAGCCAAAACTCGGCAAGGAACCAAAACTCCATCAGGGCATGATATAAAAAATCTAAATAAACAAAAATAGGGCAAAGGTAAATTGCAAAAATAAACCTTGGGAGAAACCAGACTCAGTCACACCGTGTATGATTATTATTCTGGCAACCTTACAGGTCAGAAATCATATTAGATCAGAATATTCAACGTTTCTGGGTATCACGCAAGAGACGAGTGTCACGTACAACTTAAAGAAAACTAAAGTGGGGACTCAAGTGCAAAGAAAGGTGATATTTATTAACAAAAAGAAACATAAACAGAAAACAAAACCCACGAGAGGGGCAAAATACATAATCAAAAACATGAACAAACTCAAAACATACCAAACCGGGAAATATGTAACAGAAAACTGGGAGACGTAGACGAGACAACGATCCGATAAAGACTGACTAACACCAGGAGCTTATAAAAGGGAACAAATGAGGCAGGGACCGAGAAAACACAAACACTAATCCGATAACAAGGGGGAGGGATCAGACAATGACAGAAGCACAAAGGCTTTCTGACAAAACCCACATGTGCACAAAAGACAGGACAGGCATGTGACCGCGGGTTTATTTAGGATGGTGTGTCGATTACACAAGAATGTGACTATTTGAAAGATCGGAGTAATTGCGGACACGGCCTGGATCCGGCCTGCAGTAAACCTTGGGATAAACAGAGAGACTAAGGGTGCTTTTACACTTGGTTTGATTGCCTGGGCCGAATCCGAGTTCGATTGCTCCCCCTCCCTCCCCCTGCCCCCGCTGAACTGTGTTCATGTTATATTATTTGGGTCTGAACCGGGGTTCGTTTGCGTCATCAAAGCAGCAGCTGTTTATCCGGGTGCTTAGTAATGACAGCCAGCGTAAGGGCAGCGAAATGCATAACGGTGCTCCCATCACTTTTATATTATTGCTTTTAAACCATTGATTTTGTTACCAAAGCTTCAGTACGTAATGGCACTTGCGTCTATCTTCTGCAAATGCACTGCAAATGCTCTAAAGAATGCCGAAGACCAGCAGAAATTACATCTAAAGCTCTCTGCTAGCAGTATGTCAGTGACGCTCATCAGGTAAATGAGTGACAAAACACACACTTTTATCAACTCACATGTCACTAATAGCGGTTCACTTCTGTGATTTAGTATGATTGCGTTCACATGAACTGAACCTCAGACCACCTCTTTAAGCGGACTCGGGTACAGTTTGCGGGTGCGCACCTGAGTTCAGGAGACCGCTTTCACATCATCCAAACGAACCGAACTCTGACGTCAATCGAACCCGGGGGCGCACCGAAAGTGCTAGTGTGAACGCACCCTAACATTAGCGTAGATGCCACTCTTTTCATGATATAACGAGTACATCAGACACTTCAGGTTATGGGATGTGTTCCTAGTTCCGGCTGACCTAATTAATGAAAAAACCTTTATTAATAAACCTAGTTAATCAAAATACCTTAATGAAAATACCTTTATAGAGTATCACCTGCAGGATGATGCTTTGTTATATTATTCTTCCTAATGCAGTTCCCAATCCATCCGCAGATCCCAGCATGCCGAGCGAGTGCCGTCTGCGGTCTCTCTTTCTGTCGCAGAACTATCTTGCCTCAGAGATTCAGGAGCAGGACATTCACGGCTGTAGACCCTCAGAGGAGCTCACTGAGACAGAGGTTCATATAATCCGGCTTTGGTCATCCGGCTCCGGCCTGTGCGGGTGAGTTCAGCTCTCAAACCTGAGATGTGTACATATATACTGATCTGGCATAACATTATGACAGGTGAAGTGTATAACACAGAGGGCCCTATTTTAACGATCTGAAACGCAAGTGTCAAAGCGCGAAGCGCAAGTAACTTTGTGGGCGGGTCTCGGCGCTGTTGCTATTTTCCCGGCGGGATAAATGGCTCTTGTGCCCGGCGCAAATCTAAAATGGGTTGGTCTGAAGTAGCTTCATTATTCATAGGTGTGGTTTGGGCTTAACGTAGATAAACCAATCAGAGCGGCATCCAACATTCCCTTTAAAAGCAGCTGCGCAAGTTCCATTATGGATCGCTATTATCATGGCGTATTTACCAGGCGCACGTTCTTGTAAGAGCAGCCCTTACGAAACAAAAATATATTGCAGTATATTGGAAAATTTCATGCAATACATTAGGCAATATATTCACATATATGGGAATTAATATTTACATCTTTCTATATATTGCTATATATTGAAAGCGGCAATCATTTGTATATTTTGCAATATATTACATGAATATATAATATATTTTATAATACCATCAATATATTATTCCATATATTTACAATATATTAAAATATATTTCAAGTAATATATTGGTAAATATATTTTCCTTTCGTAAGGGAGTGAAAGACAGAGAAGTTGTGTTGTAGCCTATGGGGATGGGAGAAACCCACCCGAAATAGCGTCGGTTAAACAGTTTTTTAGTTTTTCAGTCGATTTTTTTTCCTGGTTCTTGACGGACAAACCAATTTGTCAGATGTCCTTATATACATATATGTCTTGCCACTATTGGGCAAACAGGCCTGATCCTTAATTACTACAATTAGCCTGAATAATTTGTAAGCTAGATTTATGCCTATTTTTTCACATCTTCGTGGCACACCACAATGTGTTAATATTTTTTTAGTGTAACAGTTTATGATTTGCAAAAATAACTGTTGCATCTGTGTAGATGACATGAGCAAAGTGTCTGCGCGTTGTGCACGCTATACATCATGGTCAAGCATGCGCCCTTAAAATAGCATAATGAACAACGCGCCACTGACTTTAGACTAGGTTTTTTCTGGTCAGTGGCGCAACTGTTTAATGGAACAGCAAAATAGCACCAGGGATTGTTTGCGCCAGAACACGCCTCCTTTATTGCGCTGAACCGCCCAGGGAGCGCAAGTTCATTCACTAGTTTAGCGACGTGCTTCTGTGGAGGGAAAATCGCGCTTTGCACGGGTGCAAAATAGGAACGACACATGCGTCGGTGTACAAAGTCAATTGCGCTGGGTGCAAGATAGGGCCCTGATGATCTCTTCATCACGGCACCTGTTAGTGGGTGGGATATATTAGGCAGCAAGTGAACATTTTGTCCTCAAAGTTGATGTGTTAGAAGCAGGAAAAATGGGCGAGCGTAATGATTAGAGTGAGTTTGACAAGGGCCAGATTGTGATGGCTAGACGACTGGATCAGAGCATCTCCAAAACTGCAGCTCTTGTGGGCTGTTCCCGGTCTGCAGTGGTCAGTCTCTATCAAAAGTGCTCCAAGAGGAACAGGGGAGAACCGGCCACAGGGTCATGGGCGGCCAAGGCTCATTGATGCACGTGGGGAGCGAAGGCTGGCCCGTGTGGTCCGATCAAACAGACGAGCTACTGGAGCTCAAACCGCTCCAGAAGTTAATGCTGGTTCTGATAGAAAGGCGTCAGAATACACAGAGCAGCTCAGTTTGTTGTGTATGGGGCGGGCATAGCTGCTGACCAGTCAGGGTGCCCATGCTGACCCCTGACCCCGCCGAAAGCACCAACAGTGGCACATGAGTATCAGAACTGGACCACGGAGCAATGGAAGAAGGTGGCCTGGTCTGAGGAATCCCGTTTTCTTTTACATCACGTGGATGGCCAGGTGTGTGTGTGTGGCTTACCTGGGGAACACATGGCCCCAGGATGCACTATGGGGAGAAGGCGAGCGGGCGGAGGCAGTGTGATGCTTTGGGCAATGTTCTGCTGGGAAACCTTGGGTCCTCCATCCATGTGGATGTTACTTTGACACGCTCCACCTACCTAAGCATTGCTGAGACCATGTTCAGCCTTTCATGGAAACGGTATTCTGGTGGCTGTGGCTCTTCCAGCAGATAATGCTCCGGCCACAAAGCACAAATGCTTCAGGAATGGTTTGAGGAGCACAACAACGATTTTGAGGCGTTGACTTGGCCTCCAAATTCCCCAGATCTCAATTCTAACATTGTTTTTTTTTTTTGGATCACTTTTACTCGGGACATGCTAGCTGGCAACATAGGATTCCATTGATTATGCTAAGCTAAGCTAGCGAGGTTACTTTGAGCCACTGGGGGCAGCAGTGCCAAACTAAAACAATGCATGAACTGAGACAAAAATGCATTTGCCCACATATCTATAATGTAGGAAAGAAGTTGAATAAGCCCTAATTTCTAAAAACGGTGACGTGTTCCTTTAAAGTGAAGTCGTGTCTGTCTCAGCTCTCTGCAGGTGGAGGTGTCAGTCTCTCTGCTGCCCCCAGTGGCTCGTTCAGGATACCACAGGATCGTCCTGATCCTCAGCAGTGCGGTCTCAGTCAACTGGGCTTTGGTGGCTCCTGAGGTCAAAGGTCACATCAGGGTCTATGTAAGGCAGAGCTTCATCAAAATGTATTTCTAACCTTTTCCAAAACACTTTCTTAAGCTGCTTCTCTTTCAGTCGTCCAACAGCGTTAGTCTACCGTACAGACCTCAAGCCCCCGACCTCCGCATGACCAGCACTGTGACCTCTGACCTCCACAGCACCCCCGACCTTCTAGAATGGGCTCATCAGAACGGCTTTCCCAAAGTGACCTCGTACACCGAGGCTGATCTGGCCAATCGCTTCGTGATCAAGTTAAGAGAAGGTTGGACAAAGTGACATTTTTAATGACATGAACACGCATTAAGGCAAAACCAGTGGGGTTTTCTAATGCACTGCACTGCAAAAAATGTGTTTCTTACTTAGTATTTTTGTCTTGTTTCTAGTCCAAACATCTAAAAATTCTTAAAACAAGAAGTATTTACTAGATAAGCAAAAGTAATTGTCTTGTTTTGGGAAAAAATAACTCAAAATGAAGAGAATTTTTGCTTAAAATAAGATAAATAATCTGCCAATGGGGTAGGAAAAATAATCTTAATTCAAAAAGAAAACAAGATTATTTTTCTTACCCCACTCTGGCAGATTATTTATCTTATTTTAAGCAAAAACTCTCTTCATTTTGAGTTATTTTTTCCCAAAACAAGACAATAATTTTAACTTAAGTAAATAAGTTACAACAAGTAAATGTTTCTTAATGTAAGAGTTTTGACTAGAAACAAGACAAAAATACTAAGTAAGAAAAACTTACACACACCAAAACTTAGAGTTTTATTCCCATCTATATTCTGCAGGTTTTAACTGTGGGGATTGTTAATATGTCATTCACACTGATTTATATAACAGTTTATTCCTAAAAAACATGGTGAAAATGTGTTTTTCTGTCCGTTTACAGTTTTTTCTAATTTATGGAGTGATAAAAAGAGATATTCAAAATCCCCTCACAAGAAACCTTTAACTCTAATGTGTCGACAAAATCAAACTCGAATTTTGATCCTGGCTCTATCCAATGTTCAGATTCATCTCCTGGAAATGTGTGCAAATTAGCACATATATAATTAGACAATGCCTCATTTGCATATTTAAACATAACATTTCAGAAAACTTATAATACAATTTTTTTTTGCAATTCTTAATATAATAGCAGATTATTCTGTAGCACTTTAGAATAGTGGGTCATTAGTTAACATTAGTTAACTACATTAGTTAACATTAACTAGTAATGAACTGCACTTATAAAGCATTTAGTAATCTTTGTTAATGTTAATTTACAACATTTACTAATGCATTATTAAAATCTTGTTAACATTAGATAATGCACTGTAAACTAACATGAACAGACCATGAACAACTGGATTTACATTAACTACACTGCAAAAAATGCTTTTCTTATTTAGTATTTTTGTCTTGTTTCTAGTCCAAACATTTATAAAATCTTAAAACAAGAAGTATTTACTAGACAAGCAAAAGTAATTGTCTTGTTTTGGGAAAAAATAACTCAAAATTAAGAGTTTTTGCGTAAAATAAGCAAAATAATCTTAATTCAAACAAAAAACAAGTTATTTTTCTTACCCCATTGGCAGATTTTTTAGCTTATTTTAAGCAAAAACTCTTAATTGTGAGTTATTTTTTCCCAAAGCAAGACAATAATTTATACTTGTCTAGTAAATGTTTCTTAATGTAAGATTTTTTTTATATATTTTCACTAGAAACAAGACAAAAATACTAAGTAAGAAAAGCTTTTTTTGCAGTGTAATGTTAACAAAAATGAACAGATACAGTAACAAATGTACTGCTCATGGTTAATTCATGTTAGTTAATACATTAACTAATGTTAACTAATGATCATTATCCTAAAGTGTTACCGATTATCCTTAATATAATTTAATATAACTGCAGAAAATAGTGATGTCTATTATCTAAATGTTTATCCTTATTCACATGAGATATCTTTAATTTGATCTTTTATTTCCAGTGTGATGAATGAACCAGCATTTTTCTTCTGACTCAGATCAAGTTCAAAAAACAAAATCATGTTCAAATGTAAAATAACCAAATATGCCAATCGCACAAAATAATTAGCTCATGTGACATCAGTTTCGCATCTACTGTCTTAAACATCTGTTTTATCATCACTTATTCTGGCCACTTTTACATACTGTTTTTTAAAGGGGTGGTTCCGTGTTTTTTTTCTAGGTTTGGTTGTGTTTATGGGTCGCAGTATAACATGTATTAATACTTCTTTTTTGTTTTTTTTAACGCTGTATTTTTCTTATACTTGACCTTTATTCCACACCGCTGTCTCCACTGTCCTTTGAACGGCTCGTTTGCTTCCTGCTTCTATGAATCCCATCCCTCCGAAAAACACAATGGGGCTAGATTGGTCAGATGGCCAAATGTAGTTTCCTGTATTTTTATTTGCTGAAGTGCCAAGCACAGGTTGTCCGGGAAACACCACGCCCCTTCCCATTACGGGCAGAAGTCACATCTGCGGAGACTAGGAAGGGTTTATGATGTCATCAACCCAGGAAGAAGCTCATTGTAGTCCAAACCGGCCATTTTTTTAGGCAATAAACTGGCATAACTTTAAAAGACAATATCTCCGTTTGCTGTGAACTTTCAGCGCTGTAACTTTGCAGATGATGTTTATGCTCAAGCAGCGACATTACACACTAACTAAAGTTAAAAAAGTCAAATCCCATGCAAACACCCCTTTAAAAAGCACTCAGCCAGGTTGCCTTTTTTGTGAGCTTAGGCTCAGAGGTGAGGCCTTCAGAAGAGCAGCAGGATGACATCATCATGACGGACAGAAGCAGAGAGGCGGTCAGCTGGCAGTGTGAGGGCGGTGCTCTTTCTGTTGCCGTGGATACACAGATGCTACAGGTAACCAAACCTGAAAAAAATATTCTTTCTTTATGCTCGTATGTAATGTGTAATATGTGTAAACTATACATATATATATAGTATAGTTTAGTATAGTTACATATATCTGCAAAAAAAAAAAAAAAAATGATTTTATTTGATTTTTTTATTCCGTGATGGAAACAAACTTCCCCAGTAAAGACATTATAATGTATATATTTCTATTTCAAATAAATGTTGTCGTTTTTAACTTTATATTCATCCCAAAAAAAAGTGTATGACCGTATCCACAAAAATATGAGGCAACATTGATATGCACAAAAATATCAAGCAACGTTTTCAACATTGATAATAACCATAAGCCACATCTAGCCATTTTCAAAAAAACATCTTAAAACGCATATTTTCATATAAAATATATATATAAAATAAAAAAGTGTATGTGTACTCCGCTAGATTAACTGAGACTTGTTACAGCACTTGCGGTCTGTTGCCTCTTGTTGGTTTAGTTGCTCTCCTCATTTATAGGTTGCTTTGGATAAAAGCGTCTGCTAAATGACTAAATGTAAATGTTTCTTGAGCATCAAATCCTCATATAAGGATCATGTGACACTGAAAACTGGAGTAAAGATGCTGAAAATGTCAATATATATTTACTTTGAAAACAGCTATTTTAACTAGTAATAATATTTCACTGTTTTTACTGTATTTTGATCAAATAAATGCAGCTTAAAGATCTTTTACTGTCTATATTATTCAGAATTCTTCATGTTGCCTATTTCGACTAATTGGATTAATTGTTTGAACACACACAGATTTCGGCTGTGACGTCGGTGACCCTGCGAGATCGTGGCTGCAAGGCCGAATTTAACGGAAGCCATTTCCTGATGGTTTTCCCAGTCATTTCCTGCGGGACGGCAGGAGAAATGGATGGAGCAAACGGAAGAGTTCATTACACGAACACGGTGAGATTATTAAACATAAACATAATGAAAAATGATTATATGCATTTAAAAATGATTGTAATATTAATATAGCTGATTTAACTCTATTGTTTTCAGCATTAAATTCTGTCATACAACAGAAAATCTCATTCAGTTTTATACAGCGTCAGTTCATAGTGACTTTAAGATCCATAAAATGACCATAAAATAGCATATGATTATTTCTGTTGTGCGACAATTAAATCTGACCTGGGTCACGTCGTCTTGCTTTCACTCGGTTTGTTTGTGTGGGTGTGTATGAAGGCATAATCACACACCAAAAACAGATGACCCGGGTCACACTGAACCAAATCCAGCAGAGCAAAGCATAATCAAGTCTGGAGATGGGAACGTCTTCAAAAGAAAAAGGGGAGAATGGTGTATGTCTTATTCTTTAATTGTGTTTTTAAGGTGTTCCTGTGGAAGCAAAGTCCATCGGTGGGTTTGAACAATGAGACGGACTGGGAGGGTTTGGGTGAGACGAGTCCGATGGCCGTTCATGTGAGTGTGTTTCAAGCCTTAGTGCACTAAATGGGGAGCATTCAAACTGCGGTGATAACTGGATCCTCAAAATTTACCCTTTTCACATTTACGGGTTTCTCAGAAGCGGAAGTCGTCATAGTTGGGTTAACTTTTATATCGGTGAATGAGAGAATACATTAAAGCTACACTGTGTAACTTTTTTAGTTTATTCTTAGCTAAAAACACTTAGTTCTTTCAAAAATATATGTGCTTTTTAATGTATATTTACTTCTTTCTAGTAATAAAGTATTCTCGTAAGTTTATAATACGTCATTGAAAATACATACGGGTGGGGGGTTCGAGTGCCGGTCGCCATGTTGCCCCTCCATCTTGAAAGTACATTAGCCAAAGAGGGACATACCCGTAAATTCAAGCTTCGCCTTTCGCGGTTTAACACTCGATGGCGGCGTGTTGAATGTGAAGAGGAGGATTGCCATGTTAATCTTGGACTAAATCAGCCACCATAGGAGTTAAAACGAAATCAGAATTGAGAGGAACAGAAACTAATATTCACTGGATGGTCATATACCTTTACACCGCTAGATGGGGGAAAATATCACACAGTGTAGCTTTAAATATATTTTTTGTGTCCCCATTTGCTCAAATAGCAAAAGAAAAACACAACAAGAGTGATTTCATAACTTTCAAAAATAGGGGAAAAATAGAGTGAGATTGGCAAACTATTAGTGTTATAAATGTTGCAGGATTTACGACATTGATGACTGTTAAAACACATCATTATGAACATTAAGTGTTACTTAAAGTGTTAAACTAAAGCAGTGGTAAAGTGAATGAGATAAATAAGTGATTAATTGAGTTATGATTGACCTAAAACACCTGCCGTTAATAAGGAGAATCACTGAAGGACAGAGTCACCATTATGGGGATCAGTGTTTGCTTTAATTGGGCTCAGATATTTTTTAATAGATTTTTTATTTTGAGAACAAGAGTAAATATCGTATGCAGGGTTTTTCCTACATTGAAAATGTTTTGGTGGCTGCCAAAGCAAATTTTTGTCCCGCCAAAGCCTTATTTGATGAGTTATTGATTTATAAATTGATGTAGATTACTAATGCGCGTGACTCTCTGCTCGTTCTGACACTCAGTTAACGTGCGCCCTCGTTAACTGAGTGAAGGAGAACGAGCAGAGAGCCCACACACACTTTCTGTCTTCAAAACCATCACCGTTCTCTCTCTCTCTCTCTCACTCGCGCATATCAATCAAAATCAACAGAACTGACAAAATGGTAAAAGGTCTGAAGACTGAATCCGTGCGCCACGTGGCGCGTTCGCACAATATTTTCCCTGAATTACTGCTGGATGTGAATTGTGCTCAAAAATCGCACCTCTTTTAAGAGACGTTTTGCACACGCAGCTGACATGAACCATACTTTCAAATAAACTGAAAAATATCCTTATAAAGTGTTTTCTGTGATCAGTCTTTTGCGTTGTTTTAAGAGTCTGGGTTCACACATAACGCGTCCGCTTTTGTCCGATTCGCGAACTAATGACTCATTTGAACCGATTCATTTTAATGAACTGATCTGTCCAACACTGAACTAACGACTCGGTGTGTAATCATTTACTCACAACACCTCTGACATGAGAATTAAGAGTGCTTACCCCATTAAACAAGAGGGGTTAGTGAGTATTAATCTTAATAATCCACAGTATTTTCATGTATTTATTTTGAGTATTTATATTGATAATTTGTAGTAAATTACCACCAAAAAAATTTGTTTAGACTGGAATAAGGTGAAAGCAGAACAACGCAAGTTAAATTGTTTATGGCAGAGAATTAGACTATTTGTTATTACATTTTTAATGCTGCTTTTTAATAATTTTTGTCAAAAAAATGAATCAGTAAACCATGCAAACTGTGTAAAAATGAGGAACTAAAGAAACAAACAAGACATCATACAAAATGAGATATCAAAATTAGACGAGCAAAAAAAAAAGTTTGCATTTATTTTACATTTATTGTCAGTATTGGGCTCACAGATCACGCGGGTAGGTACTTTTACTGTTGGGGTGTGTATGCGTGTGCATGCGTGTGTGTGGATGACCATGACTTAGTTCACCCAAAAATGAGAGTGTGATGTTTATCTGCTGACCCCAGGACGTCCCAGATGTAGGTGTGTGTGTTTCTTCAGGAGAACACAAATGAAGATTTTTAACTCCAGCCGTTGCTCGTATAATGCATGTCAATGGGGAGTATTTCTATGAGAGTAAAAAACACATACGAACCCATATTAAACCCTGCGGCTCGAGGAGACACATTGATGTCTTAAGACAGGAAACGATCGCTTTCTGCCAGAAGACTCTAGTTGACTATAGTTTTGACTGCTCTAAATGTGTCTCATGGTCTGTGTGTGCTCAGATCAGCTGTGATTCGTCTCTGTCGACTCACGCGAGTCCCGCGGACGTCATTCCCTCCGTGCGGCCGGAGGAAGCGCTTCGCCTCAGCCCGGCCGCGGCTCCTCCGTGGACGGCTCGAGCCCGCGCGGCTCCGCTGCTGTCCATGGAGCTGTTCGTCACCGAGGCCTATGAGAGGAGAAGCGTGGGGCCATGTGTTCTCAGCGCACACGAGCGGCTCTACGTGCAGGTCAGTGCCGGCGCCTCCTGAAGGTCAGAGCGGGTGATAGAGGAGGTGATAACATGATTAAAGCACAGACTCCTGTCGCCTCTCAACGTGTGTGTGTGTGTGTGTGTGTGTGTGTGTGTGTGTGTGTGTGTGTGTGTGTGTGTGTGTGTGTGTGTGTGTGTGTGTGTGTGTGTGTGTCATTTATGATTATTATCAGTGTTGAAACTCTGGAAAGGATTATGTGATTAATATATTCCTATAATATATTTCTATAGAAGGTTCAAACGAACAGCATTTATTTCAAATGATAAAGCTTTTGTAACATTGTACCACCATTCAAATGTTTTGGTTTGTAAGAATGATATTTTTATTTTATTTTTTGGGGAAAGAACTTAAAGAAATGAATACATTTATTCAGCAGAGATGCATTAAACTGATCAAGTGACAGTATAGAGATTTCTAATGTTACAAAAGCGTAATATTTCAGATAATAAATGCTGTTCTTTTGAACTTTCTATTCATTAAAGAATCCTAAAAAAATTGTTTTACTGACTGGAGACTCAAAATGCCCAAAATTCAGCTTTGCATCACAGGAATAAAAGACATTTTAAAATATATTCAAATAGAAAACAGTTATTTTATATTTTAACAGTACACTCTTAAAAAAATCTGAGTAAAAAACAACCCAATGTTGGGTCAAATATAGACTAACCCAGCAGTTGGGTTGTTTTAACCCAGCGATTGGGTTGCTTTAACCCAGCAGTTAGGTTGTTTTAACCCAGCAATTGGGTTGTTTTAACCCAGCGATTGGGTTGTCTTAAGCAAATATTTAACCCAACCGAAGGGTTAAAACAACCCAATCGCTGGGTTAAAACAACCCAATCGCTGGGTTAAAACAACCCAATCGCTGGGTTAAAACAACCCAATCGCTGGGTTAAAACAACCTAACTGCTGGGTTAAAGCAACCCAATCGCTGGGTTAAAACAACCCAAACGCTGGGTTAAAACAACCCAATTACTGGGTTAAAGCAACCCAATTCCTGGGTTAAAACAACCCAATAGCTGGGTTAAAACAACCAAATTGCTGGGTTAGTCCATATTTGACCCAAAATTGGGTTAAAACAACCCAGCATTTTTTAAAGTGTAGTTACAATATATACAATACATACATATTAGTAATTACAAATAGTGAAGAAAAAAAAGGCAAAAATGTCCATATTTTCTGATGAAAAGCACAGATCGCGTAGGGTGGGGTTTAGCATGTTGCTGTGTGGTTTCTAGGGTGTTGCTAGGCTGGGGTTTCTTATGGGCGGTTGCAGTGCTGTTTTCTATCGTTTCTGAAAAATAAAAATAATTCAGAAAAAAGTGAGGTTTCTAAGATTTCGAAGGTGGATTTTAACATCTTGCTATGTTGTTGCTGGGGTATTCTGGGTATTTTCCAGTCTGTTGCTATATCACCTCTGGGCTGTTTGCTAAGCTGTTGTGGGATGATGATATGTTGTTTCAGGGCTGTATCTATGGGGTTGCTGGAGTGTTCTGGGTGATTGATCGCTAGTCTGCTTCTATGTAGTTGTCAGGGTGCTGTGTATAGTTGCTAGTCTGTTTCTATGTAGTTGCTAGGCTTTTGATAGATGATTTCTGGGTGGTTGCTAGGCTGTTGTGGGATTTCTATAGAATTGCTAGTGTGCTCTAGGAGGTTTATACGTTGTTGCTATATGTTTGCTGGGATGGTCTGGGAGGTTGCTAGGTTGTTGCGATGTGGTTGCTGGGGTGGTCTGGGAGGTTGCTAGGCTGTTGCTATGTCGTTGCTGGGGTGGTCTGGGAGGTTGCTAGGCTGTTGCTATGTTGTTGCTGGGAAGGTGGCTAGGTTGTTGTTATGTGGTTGCTGGGGTGGTCTGGGAGGTTGCTAGGCTTTTGCTATGTGGTTGCTGGGGTGGTCTGGGAGGTTGCTAGGCTGTTACTATATGTTTGCTGGGATGTTCTGGGAGGTTGCTAGGTTATTGCTATGTGGTTGCTGGGGTGGTCTGGGAGGTTGCTAGGCTGTTGTTATGTGGTTGCTGGGGAGGTTGCTATGTGGTTGCTGGGGTGGTCTGGGAGGTTGCTAGGCTGTTGCTATGTGGTTGCTGGGGTGGTATGGTTGGTTTATAGACTTTTGCTAAGGTATTCCATGTAGTTTGTAGGCTGTTACTATGTGGTTTCTGGGGTGGTCAGGGAAGTTGCTAGGTTGTTGCTGGGGTGGTCAGGGAGGTTGCTAGTTTGTTGCTATGTGGTTGCTGGTGTGGTCTGGGAGGTTGCTAGGTTGTTGCTATGTGGTTGCTGGTGTAGTCTGGGAGGTTGCTAGGTTGTTGCTATGTGTTTGCTGGGGTGGTCGAAGTTGCTAGGTTGTCGCTATGTGGTTGCTGGTGTGGTCTGGGAGGTTGCTAGGTTGTTGCTATGTGGTTGCTGGTGTGGTCAGGGTGGTTGCTAGGTTGTTGCTGGTGTGGTCAGGGTGGTTGCTAGGCTGTTGCTATGTGGTTGCTGGGGTGATCAGGGAGGTTACTAGGGTGTTGCTATGTGTTTCCTGGGGTGTTCTGGTTGGTTTATAGACTTTTGCTGAGGTATTCCAGGGGGTTCATAGGGTGTTGCTATGTGGCTGCTAGAGTGTTCTGGGTAGTTGCTAGGCTGTTGCCATGTGGTTGCTGAGGTGTTGCTATGTGGTTGCTGGTGTGGACAGGGAAGTTTCTAGGTTGTTGCTATATGGTTACTAGAGTGTTCTAGATGGTTGCTAGGCTGTTGCTATTAGGGCTGTGCGATATTGAAGAAAAATGCGATATGCGATATCTTGTTAAATAATGTGATATGCGATACGATATTGCAATTAGTCTGTAAAATCTATTTCAATTATATTAAAAATATATATTTAAAAACTGAGAATGAAACCATTTGTGGTTCACATTTTTTTCTGGGAAACGAAAGCATCGCTACGAAGTCTGAAAGTGACCAGACGTGTTTTAGCAAACATTTATGTCACAAATTGTTCACGTTTCGGTGTGTGTGTGTGTCAAACAGTGCGAGACTGCAAATTATTGTTTTTCCGCAAATTATTGCGTTTAATAACTCTTTTTAACGTCAAGCAAGTCCCATAAGTAACAGTAATGTGCCCAGTCTATTCTCTGCCCAATATGTGACCTAAAACGTACACTTTTCACTATGTTGAAATAGCCTATTATAATCATTCCGATATTGTGTGTCATTGCGATTTGCATATTGCGATATGAACATTGGCGATATTTCGATATATTGCACAGCCCTAGTTGCTATGTGGTTGCTGGGGTGTTCCAGGTGGTTTATAGGGTGTTTGATTAACCTAATGTCTCTGCTCTCTCCATCAGATCTCAGTGGGCTCTGGTGCTGCGGAGGCTGTGGAGCTGCAGTCGTGTCTGGTGTCTCCGCTCTCAGATCCACAGGCTCACAGCGGCTGGTCCATCATCAGAGACTCCTGCCCCTCCGACCCATCCTTCACACTTCCCCACACAGAATCCCAGGAAACCACAGACAGCCCAGAGAGTGACCAAGAAGAGAGGGATGCAGACGAGGAGGACGAGAAGACTGACAGGAGGAACGACAGGAGACTCCCTCGCTGGGGCCAGACGGGGGGCCGCAGTAGCCACGAGCGAGCGAGGCGGTTTAAGAGACCCGACAGACCCAGAGGCAGGAGGCCTGAGGAGCGGCGGCGGAGGAGAAGGGAAGATGATCGCGAGAGCACCAACACGCTACGCTTTAGTTTCATCCTGCGGCCCGTCTATAATAACTCCATCCAGTTCCTGCACTGCCGGCTGCGCCTGTGTGGGGCAGACGAGGGGCCCTCAGGGGCCTCCACTCGCATCTGTGCTCAGGGGCCTCAGATACCGGCTCTCACACACACACCTGCTTCCCAACAGGTACTGTCTGTGTCATTACTTTACATGGGATATGACATGACAATAAATTGAGAACATGTCTTTCTGTTGAGTTGTTCTTGCTGATTGCACACCTGCACTCTTAGAAGAAAAGGTTCTATCGGCACTACGTATTTGGAACCCTTAAAAGGTTCTATCGTCACTACTTATTTGGAACCTATAAAAGGTTCTATCGGCACTACGTATTTGGAACCCTTAACAGGATCTATCAGCACTACGTATTTGGAAACCTTAAAAGGTTCTATCGGCACTACGTATTTGGAAACCTTAAAAGGTTCTATCGGCACTACGTATTTAGAACCCTTAAAAGGTTCTATCGGTACTGCGTATTTGGAACCCATAAAAGGTTCTATCGGCACTACGTATTATCGGCACTACGTATGTGGAACCCTTAAAAGGTTATATCGGTACTACGTATTTGGAACCCTTAAAAGGTTCCATCGGCACTACGTATTTGGAACCCTTAAAAGGTTCTATCGGCACTAAGTATTTGGAACCCTTAAAAGGTTCCATCGGCACTACGTATTTGGAATCCTTAAAAGGGTACCCTTAAAAGGTTCTATCGGCACTACGTATTTGGAACCCTTAAAAGGTTCCATCGGCACTACGTATTTGGAATCCTTAAAAGGGTACCCTTAAAAGGTTCTATCGGCACTACGTATTTGGAACCCTTAAAAGGTTCTATCGGCACTACTTATTTGGAACCCTTAAAAGATTCTATCGGCACTACGTATTTGGAACCCCTAAAAGGTTCTATCGGCACTACGTATTTGGAACCCTTAACAGGTTTTATCGGCACTACGTATTTGGAACCCTTAAAAGGTTCTATTGGCACTACGAATTTGGAACCCATAAAAGGTTCTATCGGCACTACGTATTTGAAACCCTTAAAAGGCTCTATCGGCACTACTTATTTGGAACCCTTAAAAGGTTCTATCGGCACTATGTATTTGGAACCCTTAACAGGTTCTATCAGCACTACGTATTTGAAACCCTTAAAAGGCTCTATCGGCACTACTTATTTGGAACCCTTAAAAGGTTCTATCGGCACTATGTATTTGGAACCCTTAACAGGTTCTATCAGCACTACGTATTTGAAACCCTTAAAAGGCTCTATCGGCACTATGAATATGGAACCCTTAACAGGTTCTACCGGCACTACGTATTTGGAACCCTTAAAAGGTTCTATTGGCACTACGTATTTGGAACCCTTAAAAGGTTCTATTGGCACTACTTATTTGGAACCCTTAAAAGGTTCTATCGGCACTATGTATTTGGAACCCTTAAAAGGTTCTATCAGCACTACGTATTTGGAACCCTTAAAAGGTTCTATTGGCACTACTTATTTGGAACCCTTAAAAGGTTCTATCGGCACTATGTATTTGGAACCCTTAACAGGTTCTATCAGCACTACGTATTTGAAACCCTTAAAAGGCTCTATCGGCACTATGAATATGGAACCCTTAACAGGTTCTACCGGCACTACGTATTTGGAACCCTTAAAAGGTTCTATTGGCACTACGTATTTGGAACCCTTAACAGGTTCTATCGGCACTACGTATTTGGAACCCTTAACAGGTTCACAGCAAACAATTATTTTCTCACTTAGTATTTTTGTCTTGTTTCTTGTCCAAACATCTTAAAATTCTTAAAACAAGAAGTATTTATTAGACAAGCAAAAGCAATTGTCTTGTTTTGGGAAGAAATAACTCAAAATGAAGAGAGTTTTTGCTTAAAATAAGATAAATAATCTGCCAGTGGGGTGAGAAACATAATGTTGTTTTAAGATTATTTTTCTCAAAGTTATTTCTTCCCAAAACGAGACAAATACTTTGTACTTGTCTAGTAATTGTTTCTTAATAGATATTTAGACTAGAAACAAGACAAAAATACTAAATAAGAAAAGCATTTCTTGCAGTGTTCTATATAGAAAGTGCCAAAAGGATTCTTTCTTGTCATTGTATAACCTTTTTAGCATAAAAAGTTATTTAGAATATACTAAACTATACTTCTATATAGAACCTTTTAAGGGTTCCAAATAAGTAGCGCCGATAGAACCTTTTATCTGGGAAACTTTTATACACACACTTAACTGCGGACACTGAAATAACATACACTGTGTGGTACAGAGCAAATATTTTGAGTGTTTCTTATTCTGTCCCTTATTTTCCCTTATTTTCTTTTCCAGAAGTTGGCAAAATGTAAAATGACCAGAATTGTTGAATTCTGTATGATTCTTATAGTGAACAGTAATGAGCACTAATGAAATCTTGAACTTGCCATAATATCTGCCAGTAAACATCATCTCACACCTGTTTGTCTTTCTCGTGCAGTGTGAGGACCGAAATCTGTCTCGGCCCGTATTGGTGACGTATGCGGCCGGCTTTCTGGCTCCCCCTCCTGGTGAGTGCACATCAATGCAGCGCTGAACTCTCATTCACACTGTTGCATTACTCTCCCTAACACGTGTGTGTGTGTGTGTGTGTGTGTGTGTGTGTGTGTGTGTGTGTGTGTGTGTGTGTGTGTGTGTGTGTGTGTGTGTGTGTGTGTGTGTGTGTGTGTGAGCCTGTTTATGTGGTTTATGAGGACACAAATTTGTATAACTACATGGGTATTACACTGGTATTACACTATAAATGTGGTTTATGAGGACATATCAAATGTCCTCATAATTCAAATGGCCTTAAAAACATACTAAATGATGTTTTTTTGAGAAAGTAAAAATGCAGAATGTTTCCGGTGATGGGTAGGTTTAGGGGCAGGGGCAGTGTAAGGGGATAGAAAATACGGTTTGTACGGTATAAAAACCATTACGCCTATGGAGAGTCCCTGTAAACCACATAGACCAACATGTGTGTGTGTGTGTGTGTGTGTGTGTGTGTGTGTGTGTTTCAGGTAAACTCGCTGAGAGGTCGAGACAGACTCCCACACACACCGGTGCGTGCTACACCTCCTTTATTCTGTTGCTAGGTTCTATATTGGCATCTGTCGTTCCATAAAGAACTTTTGGAATCCATGGAATCTTTCAAACGCACAAACGGTTCTTTAAATTGGAAACGGGTTCTTTAGATTTGATGTTCTTCAAATTAAGAAAAAAATTGTTCTTTTAAGAACATTTCACGAATGATTTTAGTAAAACCAACTTTTTTTTATTATTTATACATGAAATTGCTGAAAAAATAATATATTTTTTTAGAAGGCTAATAATGCAAGTCATCAGGTGCGTATATGTGAATGCGCAAGCACTGGCTATCGGCAACTAGACGAAATATAGCTGCAATAATGGAGCTCAAGCTTAAGGCTTTTAAGCACGTGCATAAGAAGGTATTTTGTTTTTGTACATATTTTTTCAAAATATATTTACTGGAATTTGTTTGAACTTTAGAACAATAATCAAGTGACTGAATAATTAAAAAAAAATAAAAAATAATACACATTAAATAATAAACGCATCACAGGACATTTAGAACGAAACTAAAACAGAAAACACGTAAAGCATACACGTTAATACATCATAGTGTAGTATTCTTATGCTTTATTAACCAATCACATGCCAGAGCCAGGGTATGCTGTGTTCGTATTGGCTATAATACAAATAATGCAAATTACATTTAATCCTTTAGCAGATGCTTTCGGTGTCTGATTTCTTTTGAATTCTCACCGTATTTTATGGGGCCATCCAGTGGCCAGTTATTTTTAATGTGACCACAGACTGAACCCATTGTCGTACACAGTACCGCCGCTGGCCGCCTTGATGCCCTACGCATCAGTAATTTATGATGCCCGTGGGTGTCGCATTCACGTATTTGTTCATGGGGGATTGGGGGGGGGCAGACGTAAATCGGAATTGCAGACGTGAATCGGAATTCCGACTTTTTTGATTAATATTGACAACCCGGCATTCCGAAAAACCGGAAAAACATTTTTTTGTTTTTTTTCAGCAAAAAAAATACCGAAAAAATTGCGCCACAAACAGGCCGATTAGGGCACGCCTTGGTGACGACTTATGGTTTAGTCTTCCCGATCCCTTTTAGGGGAGAATGCTGATCCGCGGAAATTCTGACAATTACAATAAGTGTGGAAGCCCGTCTCGCCACTAAATAAAAAAATAAAAAGAGTAATTGTGACTTTTAATCTCAGAAATCTGACTTTATTTCTCACAATTGCGTAATATAAAGTCACAATTCTGAGGTATAAAGTTGCAATTTGTGTACTATAAGTCAGAATTCGGAGACAGAAAGTCGAAATTACTCTTTTTATTTTTTTATTTAGTGGGCGGAAACGGCTTCCATAATTTAAGGGGAGAATGCTGATCCTCGGAAATTCTGACAATTCGGGATTTAGTGCCACACGCATTAACCCATAGTAACAAAACTACAACTATTTAGACAAAATATGATGTAAATACAATGTAAAATAATGTGATAGTTAGCAGTTTGCAGTGAAACCGACAGATGTTTCGTGCCTTTGTATTTTACCCAGAATATTAGTTAGCGCTGTGATTTGTGTTCAGGAGCAGACGAGGGTCCTGTGCTGGTGGTCGTGTTCGCGGCGTTTGTGCTGGGATTGTTCCTGATGGGGGCGCTGTGGTGCATCTACACTCAGACCGGTACAAACGTGCAAACACTCAAAATGATCATCTTAGATTTATGACAGCTGGTTATTAATAAAAACACACTTTCTGGCTGTCAGGGAGGCCTGATTTGACCCGGAGAGACGGTTTTATTGAGACCGCGGGACAGAACAACGGCTTCAGAAACCCGCTGTCTCTGATGGAGCAAACCAGCAGTTTCCACGAGCCGAACTAAAGATACATTCCTGGATGAACTATCATGTGCTTTCTGGTTTTGTTTAAAGCTGAATTTGTGTATCACTGTTCTGAGGTGCTTGTAGCCTAACTGTTGAACCTTGTTTTCGCCACGCAGTAAAAAAAAAAAAAAGTAATAACGACACAATTTTGTAGAGAAAGTGTGAGGGAAAAGTCTGAATTGTGAGATATAATCGCGCAATTTCTCTTTTGTGGCGGAAACCAGTTTCATATATAGGCCGAATGATTTTTACTTGCTGCTTTTGTTCTGCTGCTAATGTAATGATGTACAACGATCTTATAGATTTGTGCTCCTTAAATGTTCTTTATTTAATTTTCCACTTCTTTTAATTGTTTTTAATATTGTGTGTTGTAGTCATTACACAGGTGTCAGTATTAAAGAAATAACTGGGACACACAGACAGGGTTGGGAAGGATCTTAATTATCATTTGCACTTGGACAGTTCTGTTCATCACAAACAAAATACACACTTCTACTGAGAGCACAAGGATACAGAAATACCTGATGGATTACTGTCCCAAAGCTGAATTTTACAGTTGATGTTCTTATAAACCTGTTGCATTACTGTATTTGTTATTAAAAGTCATATCATGGATATCGGGATCATTCTTGATCATTTGGAATCAGAGTGTGAAGATCTGTGTGACTTTCCTCAAGATTGTGACATCACGGACACACCACATGACACATGAACAGCCAATTAAAACGGGTCTTAAAGCTGTAGCGTGATGCTGAGATCACTTTGTAGGCCAAAATGCGGAAGCGAGTTAGCATTTTAGCACTTCCAGTTCCCTCCCGAAGTCAATGGGTTTTGTTTAAATGGCTGAAATAAGGTCTGTAGTGAAGCTCAAGACACTTTAATGTTTAATTCTGCGACATAAAATACTTCAGTATTACTTCACTTGAGATTTTTTGTAGCTGTTATGTCTCTCGGAAAAGGCGTTTACGAACAAGTGGCTAATGGGGCTACAGAGACGTCATCACCCCAAACAGGTAACCTCAGTCTGCTTTTACAGCGTCATTGTGCTCTTATTAACTATCCTAATTTTTTAGATAAAAACTGGAAGAGTTGTCGGAAGTTTAGTGATGGTGACTTTGTAGTCGAGCGGCAGTGGTGGAGTCCGTTTATAGCCGACCTTTGAATTTGGCTTCAAAATTCATACAAGTTGTGTTCATCTGTGAAAATTAAATTGATGGACAAAACGTGTGAGTATCATAAGCTTTTGAGCTTGTTTTTAGCAATGATCCAAAAGTCTATGGGAAAATCCTATTGGGTTTTTCTTGAGGGAACTAGGAAAATGTGATGCTAACGACCAGTTGGCCTACAAAGTAACGTCACACCTGCACCTTTCTATACTTACAGTATGTGATGTGAACTTGAAGTGTTCAGACACGTTTTTTTGTAGGCTGCAACATTAAACTGAACATTAGCAGAAAAAACAAGAGCCCTTTACATTGAGCTAACCAAAGTGTTTTAAGCTTTAAGTGAAACATCAACATCTAAACCTCTGTTAATTCTCATAAAGAACTGTAGACAAATGACAGAAATAAAGTCAGTCTAGTTTGTAATAACAAAGATTCAATTCAATGTTGTCAGATTTGATCTAATTGCTGTGGCTGAAGTCAGATGTAGTTCTGGTGTTTCTCTTCAGTGATGCTGCTTGTTAACATCAGGTGTTCATCACTAAGAACCAATCATCACTTAATTAATCACTTAAGTATCCAATTAATTCTAACACCGCTCCAGTGTTACTTTAACACTCTGCTGGTGGTTCTCATATGAACACAGAGATGTGTTAATTCAACACCAGGAAATGTACTTTTCCTGTGTGAAGAACATTATAAAAAATTAAAAAACAAAAAAAACGTGCACTGGAGAGGCAAGCCATCAATGCCAATAAAGTACTTTTATTTTTTAGCGTGCACCCACATAAATAAGCTGAACAATCCCTCTTATCCCCTTCAGATCAGGTGTAGGATGGTAGGCAGATACATCGCTGCATGACCAAAAGATGGCAATTAATGCCAAGAAGAAGCTGGCAGATTGTTCAGAGCGTCTCAGACTGTAGTGTTTGGCACGAGGGTCCGCAGGCATCAAGGGACTGGGCTGGTACAGCGTCCATGATGTGTGTTTTTTCTTAAAGACAGAAGTGAAGATATCTGACCACAGTTTGATATTTTTAGGACTAGGATCATGGATGATGACAATAGTTGCACACAGGACATTAAGCACTTCTCGCTTATTTAATTTTGAAGAACATCAAGTGAAACGACAAGACACAGGACGAATTGAATTATCTTTTTTGTCCTGTGCATTTGTGTGAAAGTTGCTTTCGGGTGTGGGGTGCTTTGGTGTGAAGGAGCCTTTTATACTGGGTGAGAAAACAATTAATACATTTGTAAAAAAAAAAAAAAATGGATGATGATATATAGTTTATATATAAATAATAAAAGTGGAAACATTTGGTACTACGCCCAAAGAAATTCTTACTGAAAGATCATTTTGAGATATCAACCTCAAATTTGGAACACAACGTTCACTAGATTTACTGTACTAGATACTATTTATGCCATAGTTATAATCCATTTATTCACTTTTTGAGCATAGACCTGAAAATTACATTTCCAATTTTTACTGTCATAAATCTTGAGTGCTTTGGAGCACAGACTGAAGTTTGATCTTTTTTATAAGATGACACATGGCAGATTATTTCTGAAGTTAAAAAAGTTTTAAAAAGTTAACTTGAAAAAAGTTTAGAAATTTTACATTTATTGTTATACAATTTTCAATTTGTATATGGAGTATATATTTTGCTAAACACATTTTACTCAAAAACTGAGAAAATCAAAGCCATAAAATCCCCTAATCTTCTTTTGGGTATTTAACCCTCTGGTAATGTTTGTGTGTCAGTCAAAAAAAAATCAGATTTTTTTATTTATTTTTTTATCTTAGTTTTTTTTTTTTATAAAATTATCTTTCAGTAAGAATTTCTTTGGGCATAGTACCAAATGTTTTCACTTGATGAAATTTGTCAGCCATTCATCAGTTATTATATATATGTGTGTGTGTGTGTGTGTGTGTGTGTGTGTGTGTGTGTGTGTGTGTGTGTGTGTGTGTGTGTGTGTGTGTGTGTGTGTGTGTGTGTGTGTGTGTGTGTGTGTATAAACACTCACTGCATTCTCCATAGCAAAGCCCCCAAAATGATGATGACCAGCAGAAACACAGAACAGCCGATGGCAATGTGAACTGTGCTGTTTGCTTTGATAGAAAAAGCAGAACATGTCATCATGTACATCATGATTTTCTCATTCATCACCACATTTTCTCATTCCCAAAGCTATTTGATTCTTCAATTACCCAATAATGTAAGTTACAAAGTCTAACAGGGTTTCTTTGCTCCTTCAAATTAAGTCCTCAGTTTGTATACAGCATTTATTCATAATCCTATTCTCTTATTTCTCATGTATACTCTCACAAAAGTGACATTTGATCAATCATCCACTCACTTTTTATAGTGAAACTGGCAGTTGAACTCCACTCACTCCAGTCGCCATTAAAATAACCGTCAGGTTTTGCTCTGACACGTGTATAGTAAACACCAGCTCCACCAAGTTCGTCCATGCTGATACTGTAGTTCCTATATTTAAGCATAGGTCTGATGAACTGTAAATAAAGAAAACGTGTTGTTTATTTGTTGAACTCCTAATTTTTAAGAAAGGTTAAGTGTTTCTATCTATTTGCTGGGAGAAACACCTTGTTTGCAGGTTTGTCCCTCCAGATTTCCATTTGAAAGACAGGGTTGGTAATATAGTCATGATTGTGCTCAAACCATATGAAAACGCTGTTTGTGTCTTCCATATAAGTGGCTAGTTTTATTTCAGGAGCTGGGATTTTAACTGCAAGGACAAAGACAGATTACACAGATTAGACGAACTGGCGGACGAATGGATGGATGGATGGATGGATGGATGACTGGATGGATGGATGGATGGACGGACGGTTGGATGGATGGAATTGATGGATGGATGGATGGATGGATGGATGGATGGATGGATGGATGGACGAATGATGGATGGATGGATGGACGGACAGAAGGATGGATGGATAGATGGTTGGACGGATGGACGGACGGACGGATGGATGGATGGACGGTTGGATGGACGGATAGATGGTCGGACGGATGGTCGGTTGGATGGACGGATAGATGGTCGGACGGATGGATGGATGGATGGATGGATGGACAGATGGATGGACAGATGGATGGATGGATGGATGGATGGATGGATGGATGGATGGATGGACGGACGGAAGGACGGATGGATGGACAGATGGATGGATGGATGGATGGATGGATGGATGGATGGATGGATGGATGGATGGATGGATGGAAGAATGGTTGGATGGATGGATGGATGGATGGATGGATGGATGGATGGATGGATGGATGGATGGATGGACAGGCAGACAGACAGACGGATAGACGGATAGACGGATGGATGGATGAACAGACAAATGAATGGATGGATGGAATTGATGGAAGAATCGTTGGATGGACGGACGGACGGATGGACGGATGGATGGGTGGATGGATGGATGGATGGATGGAAGAATGGATGGATGGATGCATGGAAGAATGGATGGATGGATGGATGGACGGACAGATGGATGGACAGACGGTTGGATGGATGGATGGATGGATGGATGGATGGATGGATGGATGGATGGATGGATGGATGGATGGATGGATGGATGGATGGATGGATGGATGGATGGACGGACGGACGGACAGACAGACGGACGGAAGGACGAATGGATGGACAGACGGATGGAGGGATGGATGAATGGAATTGATGGAAGAATGGTTGGATGGATGGATGGATGGATGGACGGACGGACGGAAGGACAGACGGATGGATGGATGGATGGATGGATGGATGGATGATGGATGGATGGATGATGGATGGATGGATGGAAGAATAGTTGGATGGATGGATGGATGGATGGATGGATGGATGGATGGATGGATGGATGGATGGATGGATGGATGGATGGATGGATGGACGGACGGATGGATGGATGAACAGACGAATGAATGGATGGATGGATGGACGGATGGAATTGATGGAAGAATGGTTGGATGGATGGATGGCTAGATGGATGGATGGATGGATGGATGGATGGACAGATGGAATTGATGGCAGAATGGTTGGATGGATGGATGGATTGATGGATGGCGGATGGATGGATGGATGGATTGATGGACAGACAGACGGAGGGACAGACGGATGGATTGATGGACAGACGGACGGACGGACGGATGGATGGATACTTGCCAATTTTCCGTAGGTTGATTCTTTTTTGAATAACCTCGTCTCCTATGTGTACCTTGAGGTTGTATTCAACCAGTACAAACAAATTCTCAAAAGTAAAGTCTTGTAGTCCTAGAGTAGCTTTTTCACACATTTTATCGCTCCTTCGGCTAAACAGGAAAGAAAGAAAAAAAGTCAAACGTCAGTGCTCAGAGCACTGATTACATTCAAACACTCTATAGTGACAAAATCATGTTTTATAAGTTATAGTAATAACATGTCTAATGAGATACCAGAGCGCTGCTAATTTGACCTCCTCATTGGGTTCATCATTTAGCGAACAGGTCAGGTTCGTCTGTACGAGGGTCAAAGTGGATGTGCAGGTCACTTCTCTCTCATACCAATCTAAACGAGTCAAGAGGAGAAAACAGAAACCAACATTTATCTGGTCATCATTTAGTCTCGCAGTCCATACTTTTGAGTGTGTGGCAGAACATTAGGCAAGCTTCAGGACACACTACTCTTCATCTTTAACCGGGGCGGCAGTGGCTCAGTGGTTCATATAGGTTGTCTACAAACTGAAAGGTTGGTGGTTCGATCCCCGGTTCCACCTGACCAAGTGTCGAGGTGTCCTTGAGCAAGACACCTAACCCCAGCTGCTCCCGACGAGCTGGATGGCGCCTTACATGGCTGACATCGCCGTCGGTGTGTGAATGGGTGAATGTGAGGCAAGATGTAAAGCCATAGGGTCTGTTAAAAGCGCTATATAAATGCAGTCCATTTACCATTTAACAGAGAGCTCTGTTGCTTATGTAACCCCTACTGTCTGGACCGGGACTCGAACCCGGGTCCGCCGGCATGAGAGTCGGACGCTCTAACAAGGAGGCTAAAGGCTGCAACTTCTAGCGTCAGTCGCTATAGCGTCTCTTGAGGTCAGAGGAGTGAGGTTTACTCGCACAGCGACTACTACTAGCTGGCCTCTGTTACACTCACCCCCCCATACCTCACTGCCATCCGGGTCACGGCACCAATGTAACCCCTACTGTTCGGACCGGGACTCGAACCCCGGTCCGCCGGCATGAGAGTCGGATGCTCTAAACAAGGAGGCTGAAGGCTGCAACCTCTAGCGTCAGTCGCTAGAGCGTCTCTTGAGGTCAGAGGAGTGAGGTTTACTCGCACAGCGACTACTACTAGCTGGCCTCTGTTACACTTAGTCTCCGTTTAAACTGCCCTGTCAATCATTTTCACAGTTCAGATCCTCCACATTTCATTTAATTTCCGTACCGGAGAGAAATGTATCCGCTCGTTGATTTGCCAGGCGTTGGTCTTTCATGCAGAGACTCTCATGTGGTTGCAATTTGAATATGATGCCTTTAAAATAGGGCTGTGCGATATTGAAGAAAAAAGCGATATGCAATATCTTGTTTAATAATGCGATATTCGATACGGTTAGTGTGCTATTAGTTTGTAAAATATATTTAAATTATATTAAAACAATTATTTAACTGAGAATGAAACTATTTGTGTCCCTCGACCAATCAGACCACAAGAGGCGTGATCAACGGGCATAGTTCAAATGACTCTGAACGCAATTAGATAGTCCTTCCACGTGATTATTAACATATCAACCAAGCAGCTACCTCCCGCAATCTCTCTTTAGGCCAATACGGAAGTAATGTAAACTGCAGTTCCTCAACTGGCCACTAGAGGCAGACTCCAGAAGGAGCAGAATCTCATTGAGCCTCATGTTAAAATGCCCAACTTTACAGCAGAATAAAACATGTTTACAGTCTGGGACAAATTGTGGTTTTGGTCTATACGGCTAACTTTGCCCTTCATGACGACTGTGAGGGGGGGTGAATTTTTTTACAACTCATTCGTTTACGTTATATAAAGCCTTAAAGTTCTGCATAATTAAGGGAGTGGTTACAGGTGGATAGCCATTTATCTGCCGTCTATAGTCATTGCGCCACCTAAGCTCCGCCCACATCCCGCCTCTTTGCCCATTTTCTGTTATCCGGGAGTGACGCCCAGCTCGCCCCTACTTTACGCTTCAGAACGGCTTATCGCAATCTTATGGGTGACGTCACCGACACTACAGCCATATTTTTTTACAGTCTATGATATCAACGTTAATATTCATGAAAACGTTATCAATATTTTAACAGGTAAACCAAACAGGCAGAGCAAACGTGTGTCCAAACAGGCGAAAAGAATGTGCTCTTGGTCCTAAACCCTATATGGCGGACAAAAACCTGCCCTAAAAAGTGAGCACACGCTTTCAATGCAATTTTGAGAACACTTGTTGTATTATCATCAAACCCAACCAACACAACATGGATTTATCGAGGACAAAGGATTAACAGAGGACAGAGGATTGACAGAGGATTAATGGTCGAGTTTTTGCATTTGCTATCAAACTGCATGCTTTGGACTGTTCAGTGTGCAACCAGACCCGCAGCCAAATAGGCGCCTATGAATGCTTTGAGTCTCATCCTGTTTGCACTTATCACTTGGGAATAAGGTCTCTATTGTTCCACTAAACACTATCACAGAGCAGAAGCAAGATCTCTGGTGTCTATTAGCCTGCTGCGCAGCTACAGTTTTAGTCGGATGAAATAAAGCAGAAATAGTCAAACCCTTCTGTTACTAAAGCAAATCTGAAATTCTGGTTTACTTCCCTTTATTACCCGAAAGAGTTTAAGCTATTTAGACAGCTGTCTAGTTTTATTTACTTTTTTGCAATAAAACGCATGTTTAATGTGAGAGTTTAATCCTTACATCTACTATAATAAAATAGTTTCAAGAGTATTTACATTAGTGAATAAATTCAGGCTGAGAACAGTGTTGATGACAGCAACAACGAGCTTTGATTTCAGAAACTACAGGCTATTCCAGTGCCAAATGACCTCTTACTTAACACAACCTGCTATTCAACTCGCGGTGTTTATTTTTCTATTAGATACATACATGCCACGTGATGTTTCAAAAAGTGGTGCGGACAATATAGACAGTACAGAAGTGGCAGAAAACAGTCTCAATCCATCCATGAGTCTCAAACCTCACATTACTTACCATCATCTCCACTCTCAGACAGAACCAAAGGACAGAAAACCACAAGGAGTATCCGTAACACACCCGCCATCTCTTAAACATAAACGCACAGAACAGAGGAAAAGAAAATGTTCCCAGTTCCAGGGCTGAGAGGAAAACCTGACAGACTGTTTGGGAGTTCCTGGGAGTTCTTGTGAGTTTCTGAGAACTATTGGGTCATACATTTAAAGTGGGCGGTGTTAAAGGGTTCGTTCAGCCAAAAAGGAAATTGATGTCATTAACTCCTCATGCTAATGTCGTTCCTCACCCGTAAGACCTCCGTTCATCTTCACACACAGTTTAAGATATTTTATATTTAGTCAGAGAGTGTATGCAAGTGTATGCACACTATACTGTCCATGTCCAGAAAAGGAATAAAAACATCATCACAGTAGTCCATATGAGACATCAGTGGGTTAATTAGAGTCTCTTGAAGCATCGGAAATACATTTTGGTCCAAAAATAACAAAAACTACGACTTTATTCAGCATTGTCTTCTCTTCCGCGTGTGTTTGAACAGTGGGGCCATGGGTAATGTCCTCATATTTCACCCTCTGGTGAAATATGACAACGACAAAGAAGAAGATGTATATTCTTCTTCGTTAGTTTTTATTGGCAGTTGGGATTGGCAAACAAGTTGAGTGATGTGCGATGCATTGCCGACTGCCACACACACGGTAATAGAGCTTTTGTTTCATTTTTTGCCGCTCCAGTCCGAAAGACTGAGAGGAAATGAAGCAACGTTTAAGTATTTATTTATATTTTAACTAAAAGATTCGGGGCTTATGACAAAACATTCGGGGCTTAAGCCCAATTAGCCCCCAAAATATAAACAAAATACTGGAAATCCTACAGTTGATGTTCTCATAGACCTGATGCATTACCGTATTTGTTATTAAACGTCATATCGTGGATATCGGGATCATTCTTGATCATTCGGAAAGTTTGAAGATCTGTGTGACTTTCCTCGGGAATTCTCTCTCTCACACACACACACACACACACACACACACACACACACACACACACACACACACACACACACACACACACACACACTACCCCTAAACCCACCCATCACAGGAAACATTCTGCATTTTTCCTTTCTCATAAAAACTCCTCCTGTGTGATTTATAAGCCTTTTGTAAAGTGGGGCCATAATGTCCTCATATTTCACCCTCTCCTGTAATACCTGTGTCAGACCCATGGCATTATACACATTTGAGTCCTCATATGTCACAAAAACATGCCCACACACACACACACACACACACACACACACACACACACACACACACACACACACACACACACACACACACACACACACACACACACACACAAAACAGCCAATTACAGGTCTTGGAAGTTATAGTAGCCCATGGCATGTGAACTGAAGTATTCAGACACATTTCACAAAGCAACAACGTGTGCAGCCAGTTCGACAGAAGCAAATGTGTTTACAACAACAACAACAACATTAGCTCGATGAACTTCATGTCCCGTGATGCAGCGCGCTGTGGTCCTCCGCGTGCGCCTGCAGGTGGCGCTGTAGGTCCAGTCGCCTCTGGAAGCGGAGCGCGCAGTGCGGGCAGCTGAACGGCTGATAGCTGCTGTGCTTCCGGCTGTGTGTGATCAGATTGGAGCTCTGACTGAACGCTTTACCGCACACCACACACACGTGAGGCTTCTCACCTGAGAGATGACAGTGATCATACACACACACACACACACACACACACACACACACACACACACACACACACACACACAAACACAAATATTAGCTCTCTGCCCTGCTGTCTAGTTTCTAATCGCTAACAACATCACGTCCGTGACATAACGGTCAGGGTATATTCTGGCAAACCGTTTGCCAATCACGTCTAGCAATAGGCAAAGCAAACAGTTGTTCACGCCGTATACGAACACGTGATGGATAACTCGGCAAGCAAATCATTCGTTTACTTTTTCCCAGCGCGATTATTGATGAAGGAATTAAGTATAAGAGAATGAAGCAGCAAGAGGCGGGGTCAACAGTTAATCATTTCAAAGTTAAAGTTCCTGCAAATTAGGTTTTAAATAAACGTGTAATAGCTCTATTAAAATGATAGAAGTTTGTTTTAATCCAAATTTAACACTTGAGTGAAAGATAAACTGCCCTCTACTTTAACAATGACTAGAATATTCCATCAAAATATCGAAAGCATCCAATGGCATATCGTCGATGTTATGTCTTAATATAAAATAAATAAATAAACTAAATAAATAAATAGACTACCTGACTGTACTGGAGGCAAATAATACACATTCAGTTTACATGTTTTTCTTGTTATTTCATTGAAACTTTTTCATATACACTTCATAAAGCCTACATACTTTCATATACATTAACACTTTTTCTTTATTTAGTTATCATAACACATAGAAAAGCTCCTAATTATTAATAAATACATTTTTAAAAGCAATGCAAACATGCATACATTTAACTAATAATATATATATTTTTAAATCCTGTTGATTTTTTATTTATTTTAGTCCATAGCTATTTGAAATAACCATAAACATTATTTCAGTCTAACTTCTGTATCCAAATAAGATCATTTTAAATCACAGATATGTAGTGATGTTATGATGTGCATATGTGCATGTTCATGTCTCATTTTTTCGATGCATTATTTAGGCTGTGTTAATGAGCGCTGTAAAGTGTAAACTAGGCCTTATCTATCTATCTATCTATCTATCTATCTATCTATCTATCTATCTATCTATCTATCTATCTATCTATCTATCTATCTATCTATCTATCTATCTATCCATCCATCCATCCATCCATCCATCCATCCATCCATCCATCCATCCATCCATCCATCCATCCATCCATCCATCTATCTATCTATCTCTCACATCACACATTTTTCTCTTGACCATAGATGGCACAAAATCTCATATCATTTAAAGGTACAGTGTGTAGTGTTTATGAGGCTTTATTGACAGAAATACAATATAATATACATAACTAAGTTATTAACTTAGAATGAGCCATTTCTGTACATCACAGATCCCCTAACAGTGAGGTTGGCATTTTGTGCCACCGTGTTTCTAGTAGCCCTAAACGAACAAACTGCTCTACAGAATGCTAGTCACTCTGCTGTCTCAGGGGATGACATCTTTGTCCTGTGTTGGACACCGTAGCTTCTCTATTGCTGTGTTCCAGTCAAGCGGCAGCCTCCCGTGGTCTCTTTTGCCACTAGAGGCAGGCTCCAGAAGGAGCAGAATCTCATTGAGCCCCATGTTAAAATTCCAAACTTTACAGCGGAAAAAAAAAAAACATGTTTACAGCTTGGTACAAATTGTGGTTTTGGTCTATACAGCTAATTTTGCCCTTAATGACAACTGTGAGAGGGGTGATTTTTTTTATAACTCGAAAGGGTTAGTTCACCCAAAAATGAAATGTATGTCATTAACTCCTCTCCCTAATGTCGTTCCACACCCGTAAGACCTCCGTTCATCTTCAGAACACAGTTTAAGATATTTTATATTTAGTCCGAGAGCGTTTATAAGTGTATCCACACTATACTGTCCATGTCCAGAAAGGGAATAAAAACATCATCACAGTAGTCCATATGAGACATCAGTGGGTTAATTAGAGTCTCTTGAAGCATCAGAAATACATTTGGGTCCAAAAATAACAAACAATATGACTTTATTCAGCATTGTCTTCTCTTCTGCATTTGTTTTCAAACCTCAAATAAAGATTCAAACGGTCATGAATCAGCTTATTGAGTCATGATTCGGATCGCCAATGTCACGTGATTTCAACAGTTTGGCAGTTTGACACGCGATCCGAATCATGATGAATGGACCAAAATGTATTTTCGATGCTTCAAGAGATTCTAATTAAAGGGATAGTTCACTTTGAAATTAAATTTTATTATTATTTAAATTTTAGATGTAGCAGTATTTGTTTCCCCAGTAGTTTCGATTTTGATAATTTTAGGTCAAACCGTTTTTGTCTGTGCTTCACATAATGCAGGTCTATGGTCACCACCTCAAAGAGCATACACGGAGAAGTCCAAATTAAACAATCCCCCATCGCAAGTACACTCTAAACAAAAATGGTGCTATATAGCACTAAAAATGGTTCTTTGGCTCGTAATCATAGGGGAACCTTTTTCAGTGCTATATAGCACCTATCTTTAAAGGTGCTATATAGCACCTTTGTCAAATGGTGCTATATAGAACCATTAGGGGTGCCATATAGCACCAGGAGTGGTTCTTTTGGTTCATAATCAGAAGAACCTTTTTCGGTGCTATATAGCACCTATTCATCAAGTAGCTTTCTAGCACATTTGTCAAATTAGAGGTGCCATATATTGTTTTTTTTATATATATAGTTTTTTTTAGATAGTAGGGTCCATTATCATGTCAGATACGCTTCTGATGTCAATAAGCTTCTTAATTACAACTTTTACTTAAAAGGTAAATGATAATTCTTACCAAATTGTGGTTTTAAAGATTTAAAATACTGTATTAAATGCTTTCTGAGAAACAAAGTAAATTACACTTTCAAAACCATTTAATTGATTAATCTTAGTAGCAAATAAAATCAGTGCTGACAAGTCAGGGACTATACATAAACATTACAATATACCTACACACATAAAAAATGCAACACACTTGAAATATGTACATTTTTGAAAAAGAGACCTGTTTTGTTTTTTACAAACATGTTTTATTTGGAAAATTTTGAGAGTTTGTAACAGATTAATGAGTGAGTGGAATTGCTCAAAAACTTTAATACAATCACATGCAAACTGAAAAAAATAAATACAAAACTGGAACACTGGAAGAAAGCGAGAGAGAATATAGAACCCTAAGGCCGGAGACACACTGCAAGCGTGGCGTTTCTGCTGCATGTCAGCCGCGGGGCGGCTGCCTGGCGTTTTCTCTGTCTTTGCACACTAGAAGCGTGTCTGACGCGGCGCTGCTGCTGCTGGGAAGCCCTATTCTTCAGGTTAAATATAAATATATTGCCTATTGATACAGCAAAGACAACGTCAGAAGTAGCCTATTGACCATACATATGGTATTGACGGCAAAATAGGCTACAGAATATTTCGTTCTGTATTGACAGGTTTAATATTTCAAAATCGATAATTATGTTGTTTTTTATTAGTACAAGTAGGCCTATATCTGCATTTATGTTAACCTAAAGACTTTCAAACATGAAAATGTCATTTATTAATATGTATTCGTGTCAAAATGGCATATAAACATCTTTTCCTATGCTATTTTGCCTAGAAACGCTTCCAACACGCTCGCATGTCGCGTGAAAAATAGACGTCTTTTCTATTTGAAGCATGCACGCGTTTTCCGTTTTCCGCGCGGCTCGGCTGACGCAGGCAGTATGCAAGCGCTAACCGGTTAACACGGGAGCCGAAATAAAAACGGACACGCCACGCAGCCGAGACGCTCACGGCACGCTTGCAGTGTGTCCCCGGCCTAAAGTCTACTCAAAGACAGTAGTTGTACACCCTTCTACAGGTATTATAGACCTCTTATGATTACTTTTCACCATTTGAATTCATTCTACATACAGATGTATGATACATACACTCATGCATTCATATTAACTAATTTCTAATAGCTTATTATATACAATAAAACTGCTTATACAACCATTTGCAATCAGAGTTAAAGGGTTAGTTCACCGAAAAATGAAAATTCTGTCATTAATTACTTACCCTAATGTTGTTCGTTTCCCAGTCTTCACCTGTCCAATTTTGGTGAGCTTGTGCAAATTGTACCCTCTTTTTCCTATTTGTAGTGGAAATGGGTGGTACCCGGTGGGGTCTTCTGCTGTTGTAGCCCATCCGCCTCAAGGTTGTGCGTGTTGTGGCTTCACAAATGCTTTGCGGCATACCTTATTTGTAACAAGTGGCTTTTTCAGTCAAAGTTGCTCTTCTATCAGCTTGAATCAATTTTTGGGTGAACTAACCCTTTAAGCTTTCAAGCCATTTGCAAGTCCTTCAGGATTTTAAAAACAATCATATACTGGAACTAAAACTGGAAAAAAGAGAGAATATATCACTTAAATCTTGTCACAGATTGAACTGTACACATCTTTTATGGTGACAGGAAGTCCGGCTCCATCCTTTTATTTTAAAACTACAGTCAAAAAAGGTCAGTGTATTTTTGATTCCTGTAGAATACTGGACTCCAAACACAACACACAAGAGTAGGCCCCAGTGCCATTGAGATCTCCTCACTCTCCTCAGTGATTACCTGGCCATCCAAAGTGAGTAAAATGTGGTCATACTGCAGGGGATGACCCTCCCTGCAGCCTTTAAGCACCATTTTAGGTGCTAGGATGTCAGAAGGGCTGGTCTGAGCATGGCCCTGGAGGAGAGGAAATAATAGCATTAACCATCTTCTCATATTTATTTCTATATTGAATGTAATTGTCTCTTCAATTTAACAAGATAGTTTGAAGAGACCAACAAACAAAAAAACAAATGTTTGAATTAAAATAATTTGCATAATAAAATGCGAGTGTAAGTAATAAGGGTAGTGCTTTGATTAGATTGTGCTTTACACACTAGTAAACTGTTCAAGGCTCACCTCAACTTCAAACAGCAACCTCGGGTCATCCTTCAACAGTGCAGGCAAGAGCAAAATAGCTGGTTCCAACTGTAGGCCTTTAAACAAAATAACATCATTAGAATAACATAACATGGGGGATGCTTTTAGCCAATACTTTTTTGTTTGTTTTAACCTTCATTACTGTTTAATGCCCAAGGTATATTTTGTTTTTTATATGTACGCTTAGGCGAACGCACAGCCATTCAAAGTATACTTAATTTGACTAGTACAAATACACAGGCATTCATCACATGCACATTGGGACAAGTTGCAATACCCCTCTTTGCCTGCAGGGAACAAAGGAGGACAGACATGGGAGGTAAGTGAAACAAGTCTTTTTTGCAACGATAGGAGAACAAATCGGGAATGCAACACAAGCATGGATGAATGTCAGGTGACACAGTGTTCTCTGTGCAGGTGGTGTGCGATGTAGATGACTGGTTAGTAGGAGAACCAAGCAGACAACACAAGAAAAAGAAGACAGATGACAGGTCAGGAACAAAAGGTAGGTTTCTCAGGTGAGTATAAAAGTATATAATATAATTTTGCACTCTAGTGCAAAACCAGGCCTGGTCTGTGATGCTTCTCTTTGTCGAAACCAGAGAATATGGTGGAGTGGAGAGAGCGCAAGTAGGGTATGCTAATGAGTGATAACGATGGTGATAATGAGGAGTGAGTGTAGATGTGGAACAAGAGGAATGCTGGGGTTGTTTGAGGGCGTCTGCGTCCTGGACTCATTATGGTTCATCAGAGCAGGTTGTCTCAAGGATGGTACAGGAAGACCGGTTGATTTGGAGACCAGGGCGCAGTTGGCAGTTCAGGTGGTTCAGGAAGCCATGGCGGTGCAGGTGGTTCAGGAAGCCATGGCAGTGCAGGGGGTTCTGGAAGATCATGGCGGTGCGATGCAGGTGGTTCAGGAAGCCATGGCAGTGCAGGGGGTTCTGGAAGATCATGGCGGTGCGATGCAGGTGGTTCAGGAAGCCATGGCAGTGCAGGCAGTTCAGGAAGCCATGGCAGTGCAGGTGGTTCAGGAAGATCATGGCGGTGCAGGTGGTTCTGGAAGCCATGGCAGTGCAGGCGGTTCTGGAAGCCATGGCGGTGCAGGTGGTTCAGGAAGCCATGGCAGTGCAGGGGGTTCTGGAAGATCATGGCGGGGCAGGCGGTTCAGGAAGTCATGACGGTGAAGGCGGTTCTGGAAGCCATGAAGGTGCAGGCAGTTCGGGATGTCAAGGCAGTGCAGGGGTTGGAGCCGATGTGTGTGTGGCCAAGACACATATGCTAGCTTTATATAGGCACAGAAATGTCCTCTGGGATGAGAGTAAACTCACTAACTAGAGTGGACTCATGGACTAGAGCCACCTCTGGGCTCTTGACGAGGAAGGGACTCGCCTCTGGACAAGAAAGGTAGTTGCTACTGGATCCTAGAAAAGGAAGTGAATTGAAATCATTGGCCATTTTAGGACACAAGTTCAGACGAGAAGTAATTTTAGGAAGGGAGTTCTGACAAGGCACCCATCTTAGGATGAGACTCTGGGGCTGGCTGTAAAGCATACTGGGGAACGACGCTCTCCAGTGAATTTCCAGCTCATGTTTTCTTTTTGTGGTTTGGTCTTCTGTCATGCACAAGGAAGAGGACAGACAAGGGGGATAAGTGAAACAAAAAGTCTTTATTGTAAAGATAGGATAACAAAGTGGGAATGCAACAATGATGCTGGTTTACTGAAGACTTAGCTGGTGGTGATACGTGGTTCTCTGTGCAGGTGGTGTGCGTTGTAGATGACTAGTGATAAGAAGATCCAAGTAGACAACGCAGGAAAAAGAAGACAGATGACAGATCAGGAACAACAGGTAGGTTTATCAGGTGAGTATAATAGGTAAGCACTCCAGTGCAAAACCAGGTAGAGTCTGTTGTGTGTCCTTTTTGAAGAAACCAGACCAAGTGGTAAAGTGAAGAGAGCTGAAGTTTGGTGCACTAATGAGTGATAATGATGGTGATAGCTTGCAAGTGCAACCACTGAACCCAGCGAAGAATGAGGGATAGTGAATTTAGGCCTAGTCCACACGCTCACTGGCATTTTTATAAACGGAGTGTAAGGCCACACCAGCGGAGGGGGTCCTTGCCTGAGTATTGACTGTGTACCGCTCCCTTTGCATCTACTTGCACTTCCCTTTTGAACTGGCCTGACAAGCCAGACCCACATCAAGATGTTGACTCAGACTCACCGTTGACAGGGCTCAATCCAAGGGGCGTGATAAACGGTTGTCTTTCAAATTCCCTCTGCACGCAATAGGATAGTGCTACAACCAACCAGAGCAACGTGAAGTGGAACTAGTTGATAGATTAAACATTTGCCGTATCTGGTCGGTAAAACTCTGAACACATCTTCCCTTTCTAAAGGATGATTTCAGTGCCGTTCTTTGTTCTTTTCTCAAAGAAAAGCTTAACTCCAAATCTTCCAGAGTCGCGGCCAAAGCCGATTTGAAAGACCGCCGTTCGCCAGCTTCTTTGTTTACAAGTTGCATGCGGAACCTACACAAGACCGCAAATCTGCTGGAGTGCCGTCATTATGTTAAGCCCGCCCACCAACTTTAAACACAATGTGATTGGCCTGACCAGAGTTTATTTTTTCCAGTTCACAATTTTATGAGTTAATAGACCACACTCGCTGCAAATTAGATTTGCTGCTGCAAGGGTGCGTCTACTTCAAGGCTACTGTTAAACAGCATTTAGGAAGAAACTGTGTGTTTGCACATTGCGATTGCCAGTTCATCTGGTATTGCCAGTCTATCTGCCTTAACTGTCTGTACCCATTTAAAATGATAGGCAACCACTGCATTTTAATCCCAATCCCAACAAAGATGTTAAAATTAGGTTGTATAATTTTTCTCTTTTGAAGCAAAAACAGAATGTTCAGACTTTAGCTTTGAGAAATGATGCTACATAAAACTTCATAACAGGTCCAGAAAAGAAACTGCATGTTAATTTTCAAGTCAATCCGGGGTGAGTTTCCCCATCGTTAGCCAACTATGGTCGCAAGTTCCGTTGTTACCGACATCGTTCATTGGAACGATGGTGTCGGAAAACACCAAATCGTTGAACTTTCGCAAACTGCATCGTAAACTTGTGTTGTTGGAACGACAGCTCTAGACCTTTGGTTAGAAGCATAGTTTCTTGTTTGCATGACGTGGACTTAAAAGGATACTTTACCGCTTTTTTCACATTAAACTATGTTATTCCCTTAACTAAGACGAGTTGACGCATACCTCTCTCGTCGGAGTGCGTGCACTTAATCTCTCTGACTCGCGCTGACGATCTGATAGCATTTAGCTTAGCCCACTAAGCCCAGTTCATTCACTATGGTACCAAACAGAGATCAAGTTAGAAGCCACCAAACACCTCCACGGTTTCCCTATTTAAATACAGTTACACGAATAGCTGAACGATCAAGTATGGTGACACAAAATAAAATGTGGTGCTTTTCTAAGCCGATTAAAAAGGAGAACTATAATGTATGGCGGAATAGCACTAAGTACTCAGCGCAGTAAAAAGTCCCAGGTCAAACATCCTACCTTTCATCTCCCCCTCCCCCCATTGCCAGAAATGAGAGGGAGAGGGGGTGATGTGAGGGACAATGTTTCAGCCGGGACTTTTTTCGAATACATACAAATGTCCTTTATGTATTATGTATATGTATAAGGCCATATTGTCACGGTTGGTAAATCCGCTGTCTCATTCTAGTCTTGTGTGTGTGTATGTGGTGCAGGTGTATGTTGTGTGGGTGTGTCTCGTTACGTTGTTTGTTCTGAGGGGCGTGGTCACTGGTTAGCCTGATCAGCGGCAGCTGTTCATGATCATCACAGCCTACTTAATGTCTTCTCTCCCTCTCCATGTTGTCAGATCGTTGTTTGAGTTCCCCGTGTCGCGTGCCTGTTCCATGTTCCTCGTGTTTCCTGTGCACCGGACTCTGGACTCTTCTATTGTCGATCTCACCAACTCACCACGGACTTATCCTCACTTTGCACACAGTCATCAGGATCCCATCTCAGTCCCTGCGTCACGATCTCCTGCTGTCTGTGTTCCCGCTCTACGGCTTCATCACAGAAGGATCTGTGCAACGATCTTCCATCACTTTACTGAGTATCTGTTCATTAAACATTGTCTTTTGCATTGCAATTGCTTCCGTCCTGTTTATCATTACAGAACGATCTGACCCATCATGGAAGCAGCAAGTGCATCTGCCTTGAAGGATTTCGTGGAGCATAGCATTGCCAGGATGGATCAGCAGCAGGAGAGCATTTCTTCCACCGGACGCGCTGTCCAAGCGCTCGTGACGCAGGTGTCCGGGCTCACCCAGCAGATCCAACGCCTGAGCGCTCCCACTGTGCCACCCACACCGGCCGTTTCCCCCGTCAGACCAGAGAGGAGCCATCATCCTGAACCACGCCTACCCGTTCCTGAGAGTTACTCTGGTGAGCCTGAGTTTTGTAGAGCGTTTCTAACCAAATGTTCTATGAATTTTTCGCTACAGCCTATGACATTCGAGAGAGAGGAGTCTAAAGTGGCATTCGTCCTGACTTTACTTAAGGGTAAAGCGGCTCTGTGGGGAACGGCGGTGTGGGAGAATAAGGAACCATGCTGCGCCTCGTTCCATGCACTAGCCGCCGAAATGAAGAGAGTGTTCGACCGGAAGGTAGCGGGCAAAGAAGCGGCGAGAAGACTCGCCGACCTTAAACAGGGAAGCTCCTCAGTGGCCGACTACTCTATCGAGTTTCGCACTCTGGCGGCTGAGTGCAAATGGAACGAGGAGGCACAGTGGGATATGTTCCTGCATGGGCTGGCCGACTGTGTTCAACAAGAGATTTACATGCTGGATCTGCCTCCTCAACTCAACGACCTCATCGATCTGGCACTGCGGGTGGACGCTCGCATTAGCCGACTGGGCCGACACGTTCAATCGACCCACGACCACGGAGGCGCCAGAGGTTGCGGCAGCTTGGAGGAGAACACGGTCGGTCCCATCGATCACGAGCCCATGCAGGTAGGGAGAGCCCGGCTTTCCCGGGAGGAGAGAGAGAGGCGGCGGTCCCAAGGACTATGTTTGTACTGTGCAGGCCGGGGACATTTTCTACACTCATGCCCGGTAAAAGATCAAGCCCGGTAGTAAAGTTGAGGCTACTATCGGGTGGGATCTCCGCCGGGAAGACCTCACCATCCACTCTCCTTCCGGTAAGACTGAGATGGGGGAACAACAAGACTCACGACGCACGGGCACTGGTGGATTCCGGAGCTGAGGGCAACTTTTTGGACATTCGACTGGCGCACAAGTTACATCTTCCCATCTCATCTCTTCCTCACCAGATCTCGGTCAGTGCACTCAACGGACAACCACTTCCCAACATCTCCCTTTCCACTGGACCCATAACCCTCATCACCTCTGGCAACCATACTGAGACCATCTCCTTCCTCCTCATGCACTCACCCGTCGCACCCATTGTGTTAGGACACCCCTGGCTGGTTAAGCACAATCCCCGGGTGGACTGGGGCTCCGATTCTGTGTCCATGTGGAGCGAGTCCTGCCATGGCTCTTGTCTTGTCTCTGCTTGTTCTTCTGTTTCTGTTTCTGTGTTTCAGGAGAAGGCGACGGATTTGTCAAACGTGCCCGCAGAGTACCGGGACCTGAAGGAGGTGTTCAGTAAGTCTCGAGCTGCTTCTCTTCCTCCGCATCGTCCCTATGACTGTGCTATAGACTTAGTGCCAGGTAAATCTCCGCCTAAGGGCAAACTTTACTCTCTTTCTGTTCCTGAGAGGGAGGCCATGGAGAAATATATTTCTGATTCTCTAGCGGCCGGGTTCATCCAACCTTCCTCTTCTCCAGCGGGGGCGGGGTTCTTTTTTGTGGGTAAGAAGGATGGTTCTCTGCGACCTTGTATTGATTACCGAGAGCTGAACAACATCACGGTAAAGAATACATATCCTTTGCCGCTGATGTCTTCAGCTTTTGAGAGGTTACAGGGAGCATCCATATTCACAAAATTGGATTTACGCAATGCATATCATTTGGTTCGCATCAGGAAGGGGGATGAATGGAAGACCGCTTTTAACACCCCCAGGGGGCACTTTGAATACTTGGTCATGCCTTTCGGCCTTTCCAACTCCCCAGCGGTCTTCCAGGCACTCGTCAATGACGTGTTGAGAGACATGGTTGACCAGTTCATATATGTTTACCTGGATGACATATTGATTTTTTCTTCGTCTCTCCAGGAACATGTGCAACATGTCAGACAAGTGCTTCAGAGGCTGTTACAGAATGGGCTTTTTGTCAAGGCGGAGAAATGCGATTTTCATGCACAGTCTGTTTCCTTCCTAGGTTACATCGTCTCTTCCGAGGGAGTGCGCATGGACCCTGACAAAGTGAAGGCTGTGATAGATTGGCCAAGTCCAGATTCCCGTAAGGCCCTACAGCGGTTTCTGGGATTCGCCAACTTCTATCGGCGTTTCATTCGCAACTTCAGCCAACTAGCCGCACCTCTGACTGCCTTGACCTCCCCCAGAACGACGTTCAGGTGGTCGAATACAGCTGAGGCTGTATTCTCCAACCTCAAAGGCCGCTTCGTTTCGGCTCCCATCTTAGTCGCCCCTGATCCCACACGTCAGTTCGTGGTGGAGGTCGACGCGTCAGAGGTGGGGGTAGGTGCAGTTCTCTCCCAGCGCGCTTCCTCGGATGACAAGATGCACCCCTGCGCGTTTTTTTCCCATCGTTTATCACCCGCCGAACGTAACTATGACATTGGTAACAGAGAGTTGTTGGCCGTCAAATTAGCGTTGGAGGAGTGGCGTCATTGGTTAGAAGGGTCGGGGGTACCTTTTATCGTCTGGACCGATCATAAGAACCTTGAATATATTAGATCTGCCAAAAGACTCAACTCCAGGCAGGCTCGGTGGGCACTTTTTTTCGGACGTTTTGACTTTACTCTCTCGTACCGCCCGGGTTCCAAGAACATCAAACCCGATGCTTTATCTCGTATTTTTGATCCATCCGAGCGCCCGGTTACTCCCGAGTGTATTTTACCGGAGAAAGTAGTTATCTCCACACTCGTATGGGAGGTCGAATCGAGGGTCAAGACGGCCCTAGAAGGGGTAACGCCTCCGCCCGGTTGCCCACCGAATCGTTTGTTTGTTCCGGAGGGGTTACGGTCCGACGTTATCCGATGGGGTCATTGCTCCAACGTGGCCTGTCATCCAGGGATAAGTCGCACTAAGCACTTAGTAAAGCAACGGTTTTGGTGGCCATTAATGGCTCGCGATGTCCATGATTTTGTTTTGGCTTGCTCTGTTTGCGCGGTTGGTAAGACGTCTAACCGACCTCCAGATGGGTTACTCCAACCGCTGTCAGTCCCTTCGAGACCCTGGTCCCACATTGCGCTAGATTTTGTCACCGCCCTCCCACCCTCTAAGGGTATGACGGTTGTTTTGACTGTTGTGGACCGATTCTCGAAGGCGGCTCATTTCATCCCCTTGCCCAAATTACCTTCAGCCAAGGAGACAGCGGTCACCGTCATTGATCACGTCTTTCGGTTACATGGCCTCCCGATGGACGTGGTTTCTGACAGAGGTCCCCAGTTTGTGTCCAAATTTTGGACTGAGTTTTGTAGATTATTAGGAGCTACAGTCAGTCTGTCTTCGGGTTACCATCCCCAGACCAACGGTCAGTCTGAGCGAGCCAACCAAGATCTTGAAAGGGTGTTGCGATGTTTGGTTTCCAAGAACCCTTCTTCCTGGAGTCAACAACTTTCTATGGTTGAGTACGCTCATAACTCGTTACCAGTGTCATCTACGGGCCTTTCCCCGTTTAAGTGTAGTTTAGGGTACCAACCACCAATTTTTCCTAGCCTGGAATCCGAGGTCGCGGTCTCCTCCGCTCACGCCTTCGTCCAGAGGTGTCGCCGCACATGGACTAGAGCCCGCGAGACTCTACTCCAAGTGGGGGCGCGCACCAAGGCTAAAGCCGACCGCCACCGGTCTAAGCCACCCGTATACGTCGTGGGTCAAGAAGTGTGGCTTTCTACCAAGAACATTCCACTCCGCTCCGTCTCTAATAAACTTGCTCCCAAATTTATTGGCCCATTCACTGTTACCAAGATCATTAGTCCGGTGACAGTCCGCCTCAACCTTCCTCCGGCGTACAGGAGAATTCATTCCGCCTTTCATGTTTCCAAGATCAAGCCCGTGTTTCATTCACATCTTAATCCGCCTGTCCCGGTTCCCCCACCGCCGCGACTCGTAGATGGGGAACCTACTTATTCGGTACATCGTATTCTGGACTCGAGACGGAGGGGACGCGGATTCCAGTATTTGGTGGATTGGGAGGGTTACGGTCCAGAGGAGAGGAGTTGGGTGCCTGCTCGAGACATACTGGATCACTCCCTTATCGATGATTACCGTCGGCAGGTAGGGTCGTCTGGGAACGCCAGGAGGCGTTCCTAGGGGAGAGGGTACTGTCACGGTTGGTAAATCCGCTGTCTCATTCTAGTCTTGTGTGTGTGTATGTGGTGCAGGTGTATGTTGTGTGGGTGTGTCTCGTTACGTTGTTTGTTCTGAGGGGCGTGGTCACTGGTTAGCCTGATCAGCGGCAGCTGTTCATGATCATCACAGCCTACTTAATGTCTTCTCTCCCTCTCCATGTTGTCAGATCGTTGTTTGAGTTCCCCGTGTCGCGTGCCTGTTCCATGTTCCTCGTGTTTCCTGTGCACCGGACTCTGGACTCTTCTATTGTCGATCTCACCAACTCACCACGGACTTATCCTCACTTTGCACACAGTCATCAGGATCCCATCTCAGTCCCTGCGTCACGATCTCCTGCTGTCTGTGTTCCCGCTCTACGGCTTCATCACAGAAGGATCTGTGCAACGATCTTCCATCACTTTACTGAGTATCTGTTCATTAAACATTGTCTTTTGCATTGCAATTGCTTCCGTCCTGTTTATCATTACACATATTAAATGACCTTTTTTGAAGAGTACGCATGTGCGGACGCGCTCTAGTACGTAAGAAAGAGCCTTTGATTGAATCAGGAAATGAAGCAAAATAACTGAGAAAAATAAGAATTAGGCCTCAGGTGCCATGTCCATAATGTATAGCAAAAGATCTAGCATGAATTCTATCTCAAAATAATTAATTAAAAGCAGTTATTACTCCACCACCTGCGTTACTTCGTTATACGGGAAATGCACTCCAGACCAACAGAACTGTAGGTAGAGCCAATTTCTTGTTTTGTTGAATTATAGCACCACCCTTATTACCTTTTTTTAGCCTGCCATCTTCACAGTCGTCAATCTTTCGCCTGAACTTGTCCTTAAGGGGACTCCGTGAAACTTGAAGGTCTCTGTGCCATTACAGAGAGCGGTGTAAGAATTTGTTGGCTAAAGTAAAAAAAGACATATTAAAAAATAGTCATACATAAGGAGGCAATCAACACACTACTGTACTTACCATTTTCACCAGTCTGAAACGAGTCTCCTCTGTGCTATGGTTGGACAAAAACATTTTCCACACCATTTTTTCTTTGAGGAGCTCTATGTTTGGTTGAAGCTTCTCTAGATGTCCCCTAATACTTTGTTCATCTTCTCCTGCATCAACCTATAGGGGTATTGAAATTGTTACAAATGTGGGTACAAATACAAAACACACTTACACAGGAATCTATAAAGATTAATAAAATTTGTCTTAGATGAACAGACACCAAAGTTCTGCTGCTACACCAAATGTGAATTGAGAAAGTTTGTTTGACAGCCACCATTTAAATGTTTATACTTTAAAAAACAAATTTGAGTAGAAATATGTCATTTGTTTAGCAAATATTTTAACTTTATTATTATTTAAAAAAATCCTTGTGTAATTTAAGAGTTTGTACAAATCTGTTCAATTTTACCTTCAATATTATAGTAGGCTTCAACTGACTCCTATAGTTTACAGCATCAGTTAAGAGATGTGTATCCTATTCCTTGAGAAAATTTGCCATGCATGTGGCATACCTGTTATGTAGCCAAAAATAATCGATATTGAACCAAGCTGTTCTTGTGACAATTTATTTAATTTAACTCTTAATTTTTTTTAAATGACATAAACTAAATAGTTTTTCAGTTATCACAACTGTTATAACAGAAACACTGGCACTGGTTATTCAATAAACAGATATTACTGTTAACATTACTAAACTCTGCTCAAAAGAAATGTAATTACAAATTGATCCATATCGTGATGTGTATCGTATCGTGACATTGATGATGCACAGCCTTAACTGAAAATGATCTTCAAACCAATTCATTAACAGTTACATGCAAATATTCATGACATGAAATTGGCCAATGTTAATAATTAAGCTAATGATAAATAGCCTAAATTAATAGAGCTGGAACGTTAAAGAATTTGTTGTTTGCTTCCATTCCAGTTACATTTGCATAGAAGTCTTTGACGTAACCTTACACTATGTAATGTTACACCTCTTGCATGTAAGATTAAATACATTATTTGAGCTTTAAACGGTTAACATAAGTATGCTTACATTATAATTTTAACTTAATAGTTAAGAAGTTGTGCATATGTTATTTTTATTTCATATTCACTAACGTTACTAGACACAGTATCCATGGGAACGGTGCAGCTAACGTTATATAAAGCCCACCTCTAGGACCGTGGCTGTCATCTCTATCAGCGATTCAAAAAAAAAAAAAAAGATTAAATAGTTGGTCACGAAACGAACGACCACGTTATCCTTAATTATTACTTAACGTTACACTTCAGTGTTAGTTAAGCAACAAATATCCCTAACCGTATCTCCTTAACGTTAACTTAAACCCCCCTCTGTCTCTCGAGCTTTGTCGGTTGACGTTACACCAAAGGCGTTTCAGTGTATTTGGTTGAAATAACTTAACGTTAACGTTACTAAAACGTTACTGCTGCAACTCTGGCTCGAGTGTAAGAAATTATTATCCTTTTTCTTTTTGAGCGTCACTAGGATGTTATTCGCTTTGTTTATTGCGAAAAAAAAATCCTTAACTAAGTTAAATTAGTCAACACAGTTGGTCAGGCTCCACACAGTCGGCTAACATTACTCAAAACACGGTACAACATTTTAAAATACCAACAAAATGTCCCCCTAACAAGGAACTCAACTTTAATAGCATATTTATGTGACAGTTGGAGGTATGACACTCACCTGGGCAAGATTCTTTCTCCTCAGTCTCTCTTCATAACGACGACGCCGGCTCCAAAGGTCCAACGAGCAACGACACAATGACCCAGTTTCTCGAGTAGGACCGCTCGCGCACAAACAGCGTACATCTGATTGGCGCGTTTATATCTTATATATATATATAATATACGGACATCATAATATGTTATTAAAGCTAGACTACACAAATGAACAAAACATAAAATTAAAATAAAGTAAATTAGGTATAAAATATTATACTTAAATAAAATATAATTAAGATAACTTTGTTTTGGCGCTGTAAATAACATTTTATAGTGGTGTGATAAAGTGAAATCAGTTTTTCAGCGGAGAATTTTTTTTTCCAAGAGGTTTTTTTTATAATTTTTATTTATAATGTATTGGCTATTAATAAGCGATGTATGGGTGATGATTTGAAAATGGTTCAAGTGTGGATTTGATTTGGTAGCTGCCTACTGTTATAATTTGTGTGTATTGAATATCTATTGTGTTTTAATTTTAAAAAGTTGGGAAGGCCCCATATTCATTAGCTTAATTTTTAATACCAATGGCAAAAAGCTGTTTTGAATCACTTTGCTGGGGTCAAAAAGTGTTTGAGGGCTCAAATATATTTGATTTGGGGGCCTTTATGGGCCAAAAATGTTGAGAACCATGTTAACTTCATGTGAATATTTTTATTTTATTTAATGTTGTTTTGTAATCAATTCCCCAACTAAATTAAGAAACTAAAAGAGAGACAGAACCTAGAGGGGCTTTTTTTTTTTTTTTTTATGACAGTGGTGCTATATAGCACCTTAACCACCCCAAAGAACCACTGAAGAACCGCTGAAGAACCACACAGGGGCTTTACAGGTTCTCTATATGGTATTGGTGCTATATAGCACCTTATCCACCCTAAAGAACCGCTGAAGAACCACTGAAGAACCTTTTTTTTTTAGAGTGTACACACTGATGGCCTAAGACACGAAACCAGCGGTTTGTGTGAGAAAACGAACAGTATTTATATAGTTTTTACCTCTTGTTCACCACTACGTCCGACTGATCCGAGGGCGCGCGTGCTTGTTTTCTGTTGTGACATTCGTGCGTTCTGGCTTTAGTCTGCGCAAGCGCGGAAAGCGCCGGAAGTGGATCTCTCGCGCGTGTACAGTACAGTACAGTAGACAGTATAGTGTGTATACAGTTGCATATGCTCTCAGACTAAATATAAAATATCTTAAACTGTGTCTGAAGATGAACAGAGGTCTTACGGGTGTGGAACGACATTAGGGTGAGGAGTTAATGACATACATTAAATTTTTGGGTTAACTAACCCTTTAAAGTTCTTCATAATTAACGGCGTGGTTACTTTGAGTGATAGGTGGATAGCCATTTATCTGCCGTAGTCATTGCGTCACCTAAGCTCCACCCACATCCCGCCTCTTTGCCCATTTTCTTTTATCCGAGCGTGACTTGTGATGACACGTTGCCATGATGGCGACGGCCAGTTCGTCTCTACTTTACGCTTCAGAACGACTTATCGGAATCCTATGGGTGACGTCACGGACACTACATCCATATTTTTTTTTACAGTCTATGGTTCCAGTTTTTTTTTTTTTATGCCCTTTTCTTGCTAACTTCCCTTCGTCTCGTTCACTCAGATGTGCGTCATTGCTTACGTTGCATGAGTGCCCACTACTGGCGGAAACTTTGCAATGGACTGAACTGGAACGCCCTAAGCCCGTGATCACTTGGAATCCATTATGGATTTGATTTATTTTTTTCTTTTTTTTCTTTACAAAATCGTTAATTGCAGCATTCTATATGTATAGGTGTGTTTGGGTTGTTTTAAAGGTTTTTAAAAATTATTAAAATATCATTGAGTTGTCTGTGGTGGGGTAAATTAAACTTGATATGCGGTGAGGTCAAAATCGCGTTACATTGTGGTATATGAAGCTGCCTGAAGTGTACATATGAAATAGACTCGCTCACTAGGTCAAAATCGTCCGTATAAACTTCCCTTGTCCACTTCACGAAGTGGAACGCACTTCAAAATGGCGGCGGGGATTCCCCCGAGGGGAAGTGCTTAGGGAAGTTCGCAAGTGCGTGTCTAATAGTGGAGAGCAGCATATGTGTTTCAAAAAGGAGGGGTGAGTGGAGGGCGGTTGCAATTCACAACCTCACCACTAGATGCCGCTAAAATGTACACACTGCACCTTTTATGAATGGCGATGCTCTTTTTAATTTTGTAATTTCATCTGAATATCTGCATTTGTAAGATGTAGTCATTTGAAACAGTTTTGAGGTTAATTAATCAAAGTTGTGTCTCTGGAAAATAGTAATCTATGACATTGTATTATGTTGAATAGGTTTTTGTTAATAAGGGATTTGTGGACACATAACAGTTTTTTTTTTATTCACTTTGGTACTATTTTCACAAGCAAGGTGTACATTTTCGATTATTCGATTATTTAGATTAAGCTATTTATTTCAGATTATAACCACTATGTTCAAAGTGTGTGTGTGGCCTGGTAAACTCTACATTATGGGGACAAAATGTCCCTATAAAGACGGCAATATCCTAAATCCTTGTCCTTGCGGGGACATTCTTTGGTCCCCATGAGAAAACAAGCTTATAAATCATACAGAATTCTTTTTTTTTATGTAAAAATGCAGAAAGGTAGGTTTAGTGTAAGGGGAGAGAATATACATAGAAACAATCATGCCTATGTATACCCAGAGAGATAGTGAACCAGACATGTGGGTATGAGTCTGTATGTGTGAGTGAACATGCAGAATAGAGTATAAGGGATGGATAAGACAGATGGAATCAGATACAGTATTTTACATTACAGTATGTATGCTATGTGATACTGTAAACAGATTTCCATGGTAGAGGCTGCCACATTACTGTAACTCACACTTATAAAGCTCAACTACAGTAGATTCAGTCATATGGCACAGTGAGAACATTTACTCTATTGGCAGCAAACTCTGTTCTATAGCCCAGGACCTCATGGCTGTGTCATAACTTTATCCCACCTTTTGATAACACACTGAATAGATACTATTACAAATATTATGGATTCAGTTACATAAGTTAGGTAATGTAAGCACATTTTCTTATGTGGCATCTGTAACCTACGTTACTGTAGATAATTCAGCAACAAGGGTGATTTGAAACATGTATCTTGCATTGTATGCTGTTGAATGTGCTGATTGTTAAATGTACATTGATCATACCATTGTGTTTCGGTGATTAAACCAAATGTTATTACATATTACAATAATCTTGTGTTAGAAACAATGATAATGTGAACTGAAAATATGTGCAACTGAAAGTATGCATAAGATCAGGTTTTGAAAGAATGACTAGCTGTGTAACAAATGTGACCAGTTTGGATTTTTGAGAGAGTTTTGAAAATGTACACCTTACTTGTAAAAATAGTACCAATAAAAATAACGAATGTTTTTGGATTTAATTTGTGAGAGAACTAAGAGAACTAGCACAGAAAGTCACATGTTAATACTTTTATTTCAAAATGTATAATACTTACATAGCGCATTAGTGCCCACCTCCTTTTTCAAAAATGCTGGTTTCTGGAAGTGTTTTTTCCACTCATTAAAAAATAAATAATAACTAACCATTATAAGACATGAAGCAGGCTAACAGCTACGATGTGAATCACAATACAAATGACAAAAAATGTCTTTGAAAGACAAAAAGACACACACACACACACACACACACACACACACACACACACACACACACACACACACACAAATATATATATGCACATAAACATTACCATTGTTATTTGCATTGCTTCATGGGAGAGAGCAGATCTAAAGAGCTATTTTTTTGCATTGAATTTCTAATTTTCTGCATATTTTACTGTTGTAATGTAAACTGATTGCTTCGGCAGGAGCAAATACCACAGCAGACCTGTCTTTAAAGGCTTAAAATATATTATTAAAAATCTATTTCCCTATGGAGAAAATTAGTTTTTATTTCCAGAACAAACTGTTGCACTCTGTTGTAGCTATATATATATATATATATATATATATATATATATATATATATATATATATATATATATATATATATATATAATTTCAATAATTCAATAAGAAAGTTGTACATAACAAATATCCTATTTTTATAGATACATAGCTACATATTCATTAAAACCTCTAGGTTACTTGAGTAAAATCATTTAGTTTAAATAAAGTATGGGCATTTAAAAATGGTCATAAATGGTCAAAATGGAGGATATTCTGAAGAAACAGAATATTCTTCAATATTATTTATTTATTTTAATTAATACTTTCAATAATACTTTGCTACAGCTGCACGTGCTCAGGTGCCATAATGATATAATGCTGAGTTACGAACTTTAACTTTGAAATGATTAACTGTTGACCCCGCCTCTTGCTGCTTCATTCTCTTATACTTAATTCCTTCATCAATAATCGCGCTGGGAAAAAGTAAACGAATGATTTGCTTGCCGAGTTATCCATCACGTGTTCGTATACGGCGTGAACAACTGTTTGCTTTGCCTATTGCTAGACGTGATTGGCAAACGGTTTGCCAGAATATACCCTGACCCATAACCGAACACGCTGCGGTAAGATCCAGCGATGAGAAATTTGAGGCAACAAATCAATCAAAAATCAGAAGTGTGTGTGTGGACGGGCTTTCTCTAAACCGCATTTGCAACGAAATGGATAAGTAAATATTGAATAATTGTATCATTATTAATGAGTGTCTGAAACTAATTATACACTTGTTTAGTAATATTTTGAACGCTTTTGCTTCCTTTAAATTTATTTTCTAAATCTGAGGCGGATTAGGCCACCCATTGTTGGTAGGATAAAGGTCACGCGAATTATCTTCAAACTCACAAAATATATTCTTTTGAAATAAAAAAAAAGCACATCTCTATTGAAAAAAACAAAAACAGCATGCTGTTTAGGTATGTTTTGAAGTATGACAGCTGGTTTATGCTGGTCTACGCTGATTTAAACTGTTCATGAGCTGGTTTAAGCTGGTCATGAGCTGGTTTAAGCTGGTCATGAGCTGGTTTATGATGGTCATGAGCTGGTCTACGCTGGTTTAAACTGTTCATAATGAGCTGGTTTATGATGGTCATAAGCTGGTCTACGTCGCTGGTTTAAACTGTTCATGATGAGCTGGTTTATGATGGTCATAAGCTGGTCTACGCTGGTTTAAACTGTTCATGATGAGCTGGTTTATGATGGTCATAAGCTGGTCTACGCTGGTTTAAACTGTTCATGATGAGCTGGTTTATGATGGTCATGAGCTGGTTTATGATGGTCATGAGCTGGTCTGCGCTGGTTTAAACTGTTCATGATGAGCTGGTTTATGATGGTCATAAGCTGGTCTACGCTGGTTTAAACTGTTCATGATGAGCTGGTTTATGATGGTCATGAGCTGGTCTGCGCTGGTTTAAACTGTTCATGATGAGCTGGTTTATGATGGTCATAAGCTGGTCTACGCTGGTTTAAACTGTTCATGATGAGCTGGTTTATGATGGTCATAAGCTGGTCTACGCTGGTTTAAACTGTTCATGATGAGCTGGTTTATGATGGTCATGAGCTGGTCTGCGCTGGTTTAAACTGTTCATGATGAGCTGGTTTATGATGGTCATAAGCTGGTCTACGCTGGTTTAAACTGTTCATGATGAGCTGGTTTATGATGGTCATGAGCTGGTCTGCGCTGGTTTAAACTGTTCATGATGAGCTTGTTTATGATGGTCATAAGCTGGTCTACGCTGGTTTAAACTGTTCATGATGAGCTGGTTTATGATGGTCATGAGCTGGTCTGCGCTGGTTTAAACTGTTCATGATGAGCTTGTTTATGATGGTCATAAGCTGGTCTACGCTGGTTTAAACTGTTCATGATGAGCTGGTTTATGATGGTCATGAGCTGGTCTGCGCTGGTTTAAACTGTTCATGATGAGCTGGTTTATGATGGTCATAAGCTGGTCTACGCTGGTTTAAACTGTTCATGATGAGCTGGTTTATGATGGTCATGAGCTGGTCTGCGCTGGTTTAAACTGTTCATGATGAGCTGGTTTATGATGGTCATAAGCTGGTCTACGCTGGTTTAAACTGTTCATGATGAGCTGGTTTATGATGGTCATGAGCTGGTCTGCGCTGGTTTAAACTGTTCATGATGAGCTGGTTTATGATGGTCATAAGCTGGTCTACGCTGGTTTAAACTGTTCATGATGAGCTGGTTTATGATGGTCATGAGCTGGTCTGCGCTGGTTTAAACTGTTCATGATGAGCTGGTTTATGATGGTCATAAGCTGGTCTACGCTGGTTTAAACTGTTCATGATGAGCTGGTTTATGATGGTCATGAGCTGGTCTGCGCTGGTTTAAACTGTTCATGATGAGCTGGTTTATGATGGTCATGAGCTGGTCTGCGCTGGTTTAAACTGTTCATGATGAGCTGGTTTATGATGGTCATAAGCTGGTCTACGCTGGTTTAAACTGTTCATGATGAGCTGGTTTATGATGGTCATAAGCTGGTCTACGCTGGTTTAAACTGTTCATGATGAGCTGGTTTATGATGGTCATAAGCTGGTCTACGCTGGTTTAAACTGTTCATGATGAGCTGGTTTATGATGGTCATGAGCTGGTCTACGCTGGTTTAAACTGTTCATGATGAGCTGGTTTATGATGGTCATAAGCTGGTCTACGCTGGTTTAAACTGTTCATGATGAGCTGGTTTATGATGGTCATGAGCTGGTCTGCGCTGGTTTAAACTGTTCATGATGAGCTGGTTTATGATGGTCATGAGCTGGTCTGCGCTGGTTTAAACTGTTCATGATGAGCTGGTTTATGATGGTCATGAGCTGGTCTACGCTGGTTTAAACTGTTCATGAGCTGGTTTTAGAGGGCCATGAGCTAGTTTATGCTGGTCACCCAGCTAACAATATTAGGTTATAAGAACGTTTCCCTAACGTTCCCATTAAGTTATAAAAACGTTTTTGAATGTTATAGGAACGTTAAATAACGTTCTTATAAGGGTGTGGAGTATGATCAAATAAAATATTCCCGTTTTCTCCGTTAAAGTACTTGTTTATTGACATCTTATTCTTTCTTAAAAAAAGATAAAACCACTTTTATAATTGACTTTTATATTTATATTACATTTATATTTAGTACATAATTAGTTTACTAGATTTTTCTTCTGATTGTAAAAAAATAAATATATACACGAAAATAGCATTTAAGTGTCATTAAGTTGTCTCTGGATATAAAAATGATGAAGTTTGAGAAAAAGCTGTATGACTAATTTGTAATGACTAATACTTTTTTTTAATGTAGTAATGTTCTTAAAACGTTCCACTAACAATGTAAGAATAACGTTTTATAGCTAACGTTTATAGAACGTTACTCAATAGCAAATAACGTTGGCACAACGTTCTAATAACGTTACTGCAAGAACGTTTTTTGATAACTTTGAGAGAACTTTCAGAGAACGTTAGCCAACGTTCTGAGAAAGTTCCATGTTAGCTGGGCATAAACTGGTTTAAGATGGTCATGAGCTGGTTTATGATGGTCATGAGCTGGTTTATGCTGGTCATGAGCTGGTTTATGCTGGTCATGAGCTGGTTTATGCTGGTCATGAGCTGATTTATGCTGGTCATGAGCTGGTTTATGCTGGTCATGAGCTGGTTTATGATGGTCATGAGCTGGTTTATGCTGGTCATGAGCTGATTTATGCTGGTCATGAGCTGGTTTATGCTGGTCATGAGCTGGTTTATGCTGGTCATGAGCTGGTTTATGCTGGTCATGAGCTGATTTATGCTGGTCATGAGCTGGTTTATGCTGGTCATGAGCTGGTTTATGCTGGTCATGACTCATGAGCTGGTTTATGCTGGTCATGAGCTGGTTTATGCTGGTCATGACTCATGAGCTGGTTTATGCTGGTCATGAGCTGGTTTATGCTGGTCATGAGCTGATTTATGCTGGTCCTAAGAAACAAGCTCCAGCTCAGGACCAGCATAAACCAGCTGCCATGCTTCGAAACATACCTAACCAGCAGTTTTTTTTTCAACAGTGATAATCATACCTTTAGATTATGATTGTCACACGCCATATATTGTTGTTTCAGAAATAACCGTTTCTAAATTAGAAAAGTCGCATGTATCGCCATCACGACTGGTTATAAAAAAAAAAACGAAATCCCTTTATCGCGTGTCACAGCGTTGTTTCTGGTTATGGCGTGAACAATATTTGGTTAATAAGAAAATATCATTAGCTTACGAATTAAGTAAATGTAAAGATGTGTGTAATTTACCGGTGTGTATAAACGTGTGTTTCTTCATGTCCGATTTCTGGTGGAACCTCTTCCCGCAGTAGGGGCAGGGGAACGGCCGCGTGTCCGAGTGAATGAGCAGGTGTGTGGAGAGAGTCGACGACCGCTTGAACACCTTCCCACAAACCTTACAGCCAAAACTGCGCTCCTGAAACACACATTCAACCCATGAAGCTCACACAGCAAACATTCTGCCCACTGCAGTGTGTATACTGTATACATTTTCTGCATGATATCTGGATGACACTACATCTGAGTAGCCAACTTATTTCACGATTTCAGACGTTTCACAAAATCTTATTAAAAATAAAGAAGTTATTTTTATTTCTAAGATGATAACTAGATGCCACACCCACTGAATTAAACATACATGCTGGATATCATGTAGTACTTCCATTTTAATTGTATTTTTAGTTAAAATTAGTGCTTGGCAATCGATTAATCGTGATTAATATAATTTTAACAGGTGCTGGGTAATCGATTAATCGTGATTAATATCATTCTAACAAGTGCTGGGCAATCGATTAATCGTGATTAGTATCATTTCAACGGGTGCTGGGTAATCGATTAACCGTGATTAATAACATTTTAACAAGTGCTTGGCAATCGATTAATCACGATTAATCGAATCCAGAATAAAAGTTTGTGTTTGCATAATATATGTGTACTGTGTAAAATTATGTATATTTGAATACACACACATGCAGATGACATATTTGCATGTATATACTTTATATATATTTTGATATTATAAATATAAATATTTTCTTAAATATATACATGCGTGTGTGTGTGTGTGTGTGTGTGTGTATGTATGTATGTATATATATATATATATATATATATATATATATATATATATATATATATATATATATATATATATATATATATATATATACAATAATTATACACAGTACACACACATATTATGTAAACACAAACTTTTATTTTGGATGTGATTAATCGTGAATAATCGATTGCCAATACTTGTTAAAATGATATAAATGTTTGTGTTTTTGTAGTTTTTATTCATTTTTGCTTTATATAAATATATATACACTGTAAAAAATTATTTAAAAAAAAAGTTACCTGGTTGCCTTAAAATTTTGAGTTCATTGAAATTGATATTTTGAGTTAATACAATGATTTTTTTTTAAGATTTGACAACCTTTATTAAAATATTATTAAAAGATTTTTTAAGCATATTGGGTAATTGTATGTGTTTTATTTCTGATGATGCATTGAAGCATGCCAAATAGTGCTATTTTCATGATTTATCACATTTTTTATGTGATAAAAATATTTTGAGTTTCTATTTATTAAACAAATGTCCTTCATTGTATCAACTCAAATTTGTAATTTCAATAAACTCAAAATTTTAAGGCAACCAGGTTACTTACTTTTTTAAGTTAAACCAACAAAAAACAACCAAAAATTTTTACAGTGTAGTTATTGATTTTTGTTATATTAATACATTAAATTCAACAAAATAAATGACAAGTGTTTCCTGTGTGACTACCTGAAATAAAAAGGTTGAAGTTGTTCTAGTACTTACTCTCACCCTGAGTATTCCTGTGGGTCTGCACTCATAGTGCTGATGTGATTGGCTCGTGTAGCCGGCCAATGGGAGAGCAGCCCTGTTGACATGTGACTTGCACAACTGTGACGTCAAACCTATAGCGGAGGACAAGAGCTGCAGAAGACATTGCAATATTAAAGGGTAAGTTCACCCAAAAATAAAAATTATTTCATTGATTACTCCCCCTCATGTCGTTGGACACCCTTAACACTTTCGTTCATTTTCAGAACACAAATGAAGATATTTTTGTTGAAAGCTGAGAAAGGCTTCAGAAAGGCCTCCATTGACATTCAGGACATTCCCACTCACAAGACCCATAAAGGCACTAAAGACGTCGATACAAACTCCATCTCGCTACAGTGGCTGTACAATAATGTTACAATGCTACAAAAATCAAAATAACGACTTTATCCACCAAGTTATTGATGTGAACTTGACGCATGTGTGAGAATATGATGCAGATCCGCCGTTCATGACCCGGAAGAGGAGGAGTGAGACCTACACAGAAGACAATAACTTGACAGATAAAGTAATTATTTTGATTTATTTTTTTTGCGCACAAAAACTATTCTCGTCGCTTCATAAAATGATTGTCCAGCCGCTGTAGTGAGATGGGCTTTGTATCGACGCCTTTAGTGCCTTTATGGGTCTTGTGAGTGGGAATGTCCTGAATCCCAATGGAGGCCTTTCTGAAGCTTTTCTCAGCTTTCAACAAAAATATCTTCATTTGTGTTCTGAAGATGAACGAAGGTCTTACGGGTGTCCAACGACATGAGGGGGAGTAATTCATGAAATAATTTTCGTTTTTGGGTGAACTAACCCTTTAATATCCCACAATATCACCAGGGACGGAAGTGAGTGCTTCACATTGTTCCGATGTGTCACATGGAAATCGCATTTGAGGTTTAAAGCATGCAAGTGCACTAAAATGTTCCCAAACCGCACGAACAAAAAAAACCACATGTGATTTGCATAAATTGTAGATGTGTGAAATCATATCAGGTGATCAGATCAGGACTAGAGCTTTATCTTTGGAGAAAATCCGTTTCAATACACAAATCTTTATATGGTTTATTTATTGCTTAATAAAACATAATTTGCTTATAAAACACAATGCTGTCCACTGATTAAATCCCATTGCTTGTATATTTCTAATTTTATTTTCGCGTACAGAACACAACACTGTCAAAACGATCCTCATTCGCACGGCTCAGCAAAACAAATAACAACGCTTTATTACTCAGTAGTTGGCGATAACGTGTAAAGAAACACTTTGCACCTACACTGAATAAAATTATATGTTGGATTTACTTAAAATATTGCACCATTGTTGCATCACAGAGACTTTTCTGACTTGTAACAAAACACAGAACAATGTCTAAAAGCGGATATGTGACGAGGTGCAGCGCAAACAAGCTAAAAAACTGAACCAAAACCCAGAAGTTTTTATAAGCTGTTGACGCTAAAAACAAGCATTTAAGGACAGAAAAGTGAATACAGACGATTAAGACAGAGCGTGACACGTTATATTACACTGAGAACTACGCCCACTTGAGAGGAACGTCATCAGCGACAGGAAATATAATACATAAAACTCACATTTGGATATTTGACTTGCCAGTGACAGAATATTATGGTTTAACCATGTTTTTTTTTGTAGCAACTATGGTTTAACCATGTTTTTTTTTGTAGTAAACTATGGTTTAACCATGTTTTTTTTGTAGTAACTATGGTTTAACCATGTTTTTTTTGTAGCAACTATGGTTTAACCATGTTTTTTTTGTAGCAACTATGGTTTAACCATGTTTTTTTTGTAGCAACTATGGTTTAACCATGTTTTTTTGTAGTAACTATGGTTTAACCATGTTTTTTTGTAGCAACTATGGTTTAACCATGTTTTTTTTGTAGCAACTATGGTTTAACCATGTTTTTTTGTAGTAACTATGGTTTAACCATGTTTTTTTGTAGTAACTATGGTTTAACCATGTTTTTTTGTAGTAACTATGGTTTAACCATGTTTTTTTTGTAGTAACTATGGTTTAACCATGTTTTTTTGTAGTAACTATGGTTTAACCATGTTTTTTTGTAGTAACTATGGTTTAACCATGTTTTTTTGTAGTAACTATGGTTTAACCATGTTTTTTTGTAGTAACTATGGTTTAACCATGTTTTTTATATGTAGTAACTATGGTTTAACTATGTTTTTTGTAGTAACTATGGTTTAACCATGTTTTTTTATTTGTAGTAACTATGGTTTAACTATGTTTTTTGTAGTAACTATGGTTTAACCATGTTTTTTATTTGTAGTAACTGGTTTAACCATGTTTTTTTGTAGTAACTATGGTTTAACCATGTTTTTTATTTGTAGTAACTGGTTTAACCATGTTTTTTTGTAGTAACTATGGTTTAACCATGTTTTTTATTTGTAGTAACTATGGTTTAACTATGTTTTTTGTAGTAACTATGGTTTAACTATGTTTTTTGTAGTAACTATGGTTTAACCATGTTTTTTATTTGTAGTAACTATGGTTTAACCATGTTTTTTATTTGTAGTAACTATGGTTTAACTATGTTTTTTGTAGTAACTATGGTTTAACCATGTTTTTTATTTGTAGTAACTGGTTTAACCATGTTTTTTTCTAGTAACTATGGTTTAACCATGTTTTTTATTTGTAGTAACTATGGTTTAACTATGTTTTTTGTAGTAACTATGGTTTAACCATGTTTTTTATTTGTAGTAACTATGGTTTAACTATGTTTTTTGTAGTAACTATGGTTTAACCATGTTTTTTTGTAGCAACTATGGTTTAACCATGTTTTTTTTGTAGTAACTATGGTTTAACCATGTTTTTTTGTAGTAACTATGGTTTAACCATGTTTTTTTGTAGTAACTATGGTTTAACCATGTTTTTTATTTGTAGTAACTATGGTTTAACTATGTTTTTTTGTAGTAACTATGGTTTAACCATGTTTTTTTTGTAGCAACTATGGTTTAACCATGTTTTTTATTTGTAGTAACTATGGTTTAACCATGTTTTTTTTGTAGTAACTATGGTTTAACCATGTTTTTTTTGTAGTAACTATGGTTTAACCATGTTTTTTTGTAGTAACTATGGTTTAACCATGTTTTTTTTGTAGCAACTATGGTTTAACCATTTTTTTTGTAGTAACTATGGTTTAACCATGTTTTTTTGTAATAACTATGGTTTAACCATGTTTTTTGTAGTAACTATGGTTTAACCATGTTTTTTTTCTTCCTACATTATCTTAAGTTTTTTTCCCTATTGATTAATTTTTATTTTTAGTTTAACACAATATACCATGCTTATTTTACTTTTTTTTTTAATTTAAAGAAACCAAACCAATGGACTGTTTTCAGCTCGTTTCTTTTTGATATAACTATGGCATGCAGTCGCTTCCAACTATGTTATAGAGCTATTCAAAACTTCAATGTTAATTGTGATAGTCGTAACTTATAATCGCAATTACAATTTCAGGGGAATAATCGACAATTCAGATTTTTGTCATAATCGTGCAGCCCTAAAACACACCGTAAATGCATTTGTTAATTTGTTCTCTGCTGATGATTTCTCTCAGGTGTTTTCAATAACAGACACACACACACACACACACACACAGAGCAGGATTGAGTTGCTCACCTTCTCACAGAGTGGACATTCACACAGTGGCGTCTGGACGTTGGTCAGCTGATGGTGACTGAGTAAAGTCTGAATAAGATGCTCCAGATCGCTGTGTCTCTCCACAGCAGCAGATGATGATGACAGGTCAGACGAATACACACCAGACTGCTTCACTGCCATCACACACAATAGGATAGAATATGTTGTGTGTTTTCTGAGTATGCAATAATGATAGGTTTAATTAAAATGAAACTGTTAGTAGGAGCTTGTTTCAAACTCTACAAGTCACATGATTTCAGCAAACAAGGCTTTGTTACGTCATATTGTTTTGAACCTTGGTTTAAGCTAGTTTGCCAAACCCTGTCTTATAACACACAAAACAAGCACTACAAAATAATAAAAGAACACTAATTTTACAGGACCATCATATTTAATTATTTGTGTTCAATTGGTTTGTAAGAGGAGTGATTATGCATGTTTTCATTGCATTTACACTGTATTGACCAGCATAAAGTTCAATTGATTCAGAGTTTCGAAAATCTTTGTTTTCTCCCGTCACTAATGTTTACTGAACTTCTGAGCAGGGACTGAATCATTTCTGCAGCGAAAACTTATTGAATCTCTCACTTTAGCGTGCAGGCCTTTTATAACTCATTCGTTTACATTATATAAAGCCTTACATTTCTGCATAATTAAGGGCGTGGCCACTTTGAGTGACAGCTGGATTGCCGTTTGTCTGCTGTCTGTTAGTCAGCGTCAGCTCCGCCCACTTCACCTCAGCTCCGCCCACGTCTCGCCTCTTTGCCCATTTTCTGTTATCCGGGAATTAAGTGCTCTCAAGATGGCGACGACCAGCTCGTCTCTACTTTGTGCTTCAAAACTGCTCTTCAGAATCCGATGGGTGACGCCACGGACACTATGTCCATATTTTTTTTACAGTCTATGGTGCTGGCTCACTCTCCGCAAAGCATTATGGGAAATGTAAGCCTCTTCTTAAAGATGAACAGCATGAAATCAGCCCTTTATTTACATTGCACACATCTGTGGTGCATTACGGCTCTGATCGCGGCCACTTTTGTCAGTGCTTGTGTCGCCCTGTGGCAAGTTTCCAAACCAACTCACTTTGGTTCGCTAAAGATAGGTGCCAAGTATATTTTTGCTGAACGCCGATTCTGAACGCCAATTTTGTAAGGCGCCCAAGCCTTACAAAAAATAACCATGGTTTTATTATAGTAAAAGTGTAGTAACCATGATTTTTTGGCCAATTGATTACCATTTATATAACAACAGTTTTACCATGGTTAAACTATTGTTAGAGTAAATGGTTAATTTGTGGTTACCATGGTTTAACTACAATGACCATTGTTTTTTGGTTTTATTTGTAGTAAAACCATGGTTCATTTTTGCTAGGGAATACACACAGTTCAAATACAAAATAAAGTTTAAATAATCACCCCATGTAGAATCCCGATTACCTTTCACATCACTAGGAGGCCAGAAATTGACGACAAGAGATTCAAAGTTGATATTGTTTGAAATGTTTGAAAATGCAAAATTCATCAGCAAAACAAAGTAGGGCATAGCAATAAACAATTAAACCTGATAAAATATAACCATTTAGCCATTAAAAACACAAAAAAATTCAAGTAAAACAACGTCGGACAGGCAAGTCTCGTGGTCTTGCGAATCCAGCCGCTTCGCTTCTGAAATGCTCCTGTAAGTTGACACCGCATAGAGGACAGAAAAAAACCTCACCGTAATGCGACTTACACTCACCTAAAGAATTATTAGGAACACTATACTAATACTGTGTTTGACCCCCTTTCGCCTTCACAACTGATTTAATTCTACGTGGCATTGATTCAACAAGGTGAGAATTGTCAGAAACAATACTCAGGTAGGCCGTGGCATTTAACCCTAATATGTCCTTAGTTTCCTGTTTACACTCAGTGCATTTGGGGTCTATATGACCCCAAAATGTAAAGAGTGATTGTAAAAAAAATATACATTTTTAATATTACATATAATATATTATTTTTTTTGTTCACTTCTCATCTATACAGTAATGCTGTGTTTTTGGATATTCAAAGTACTTTTGTACCTATTTACCACACAAATCCCCATTTATACCATTAGCTTGCGTGTGAAATATCAATTTTTTATGAAAAAAATACTTAAATCATGATCTAAATTAAAATGAATTTGTTTCTGGATATTGATATAGGTGTTAGCTGTACAATTCTGCCATCTGTTGGTCAAAGACAAACTTGAAGGAATTACAATTTAAGAAAGAAATTGTTTTGTCCATAGGGGGCAATAGAGATCCATTCATTTTACTGGATGTGGCCAACTGCTCATATCATAACTTTTGTTATACATTTTGTGAATTTATACATGTATAAACATTATACAAGACATAAAAAAATAAATATTCCTTCAAATAGTAGAATTTTGGTAGTTTTTGATAAGTTTTGAAATGTCTGTTTTAACAAAATACCACATAAATCGCCACATAAGAAACACCTAAAGTACAAGACTTAGAATCGGATTGTAGTTGAATATTATTTATTTTAATGAACCAAATGTGGAAAAAAATTATTAACTTTAGAATTTGAAAGATATTAATTTAATAATATATATATAAAAAAACCAGCAGCAATATGCATAAATGACCAGGAGTGAAGAATGAACATTGAATAACAATATAATTTTTTGATAATCAAATTCTGAACACTGACCATAAAAGCAATAACTAGCTACAAAAATTATTACATAATTCACATGGTAAAAAAGCAGTTCAGAATGTTGTGAATGAACATGTATCATGAACAAAAATCAGTCCATGCACTGGCCCTCTTTTGTATGGGAATATATGTTATGGGAACAATTACTTTGCTTTCAAAACAAAGTTGCAGCTCTTAGATCTCAGAGTAAACTTTTTTCAAAGTTGAACGGGTCAGTTTCCTTTCATCTCTCCCTTGCTCTCTCTGCGTGTATGTGTGTGTGTGTGTGTGTGTGTGTGTGTGTGTGTGTGTGTGTGTGTGTGTGTGTGTGTGTGTGTGTGTGTGCATGCATTAGGTCTCACTGATTCACTCAGGTACTCACATTTGTTGCTGATTTCATTTGACAAATTCCATAGATGCTCTCTCTCTCTCTCTCTCTCTCTCTCTCTCTCTCTCTCTCTCTCTCTCTCTCTCTCTCTCTCTCTTTCTGTGTGTGTGTGTGCGCGCGTGCCCATGTGCGCGTGCGCATAGGTGCGCATGTGGGTGGTGCCTCAGTACGCATGTGCGTGTATGCGTGCACATGTGCGCGGGCGTGCGTGCGTGCGTGCGTGTGTGTGTGTGTGTGTGTGCGTGCGTGCGTGTGTGTGTGTGTGTGTGTGTGTGTGTATTAGGTCTCACCCCTTTTATCTTTGTTCTGCATTTGTGGCTGATTTTATTTGGCTATGGCAGTCATTCCTGTTAGTATGTATGTATGTGTGTGTGTGTGTGTGTGTGTGTGTGTGTGTGTGTGTGTGTGTGTGTGTGTGTTTGAGTGAGCATGTCTTTTCTACATTGCATTTTTGCTCTAGTACCAGGCCTTCATTTCTGTGTAGAAATTTTCAGATTTTTTTCTGGAATTATTGATTTTATTTGTCAATTTCTAAAAAAAATGCTTTCAATTGGAGTCACTCCTGTGTGTTTGTTTATGTGTGTTTGTGTGCGTGAGCATGTGTGTGTGCAAGTGATCATGTTCGTTCCACTTTACATTTGTGCTCTAGTACCAGGGCTTCATTGTGGTATGGAAATTTTCAGATTTATTCTGGATTTATATATTTTTTTTGACAAATGAAAAATAAAAAACACATTTTTTTCGATTTTCCCATTCATTTCAATGTGGGGTCATATTGACCCCAAAGCTCCTGAGTGTGACAGATTTTTTTACATGCCTTTAGAACAACCGAATCAAGCCCAGTTTTTTTGTGCATGTACAGATAGATAACTTAGGAAAAGTCACAAAGTTTTATTCCACTGAGATAAAGGGAACCATTTTTTTTAACTAAAGAAAAGTGCTTTGGGGTCATATAGACCCCAGAGCACAAACTAGGGTTAAACGATGCCCAATTGGCACTAAGGGGCCTAAAGTGTACCAAGAAAACATCCCCCACACCATTACACCACCACCACGAGCCTGCACAGTGGGAACAAGGCATGATAGATCCATGTTCTCATTCTGTTTACGCCAAATTCTGACTCTACCATCTGAATGTCTCAACAGAAATCGAGACTCATCAGACCAGGCAACATTTTTCCAGTCTTCAACTGTCCAATTTTGAGCTTGTGCAAATTGTCGCCTCTTTTTCCTATTTGTAGTGGAGATGAGTTGTACCCGGTGGGGTCTTCTGCTGTTGTAGCCCATCCGCCTCAAGGTTGTGTGTGTTGTGGCTTCACAAATGCTTTGCTGCATACCTCGGTTGTAACGAGTGGTTATTTCAGTAAAAGTTGCTCTTCTATCAGCTTGAATCAGTCGGCCCATTCTCCTTTGACCTCGAGCATCAACAAGGCATTTTCGCCCACAGGACTGCCGCATACTGGATGTTTTTCCCTTTTCACACCATTCTTTGTAAACCCTAGAAATGGTTGTGTGTGGAAATCCCAGTAACTGAGCAGATTGTGAAATACTCAGACCGGCCCGTCTGGCACCAACAACCATGCCACGCTCAGAATGGCTTAAATCCCCTTTCTTTCCCATTCTGCCATTCAGTTTGGAGTTCAGGAGATTGTCTTGACCAGGACCACACCCCTAAATGCACTGAAGAAACTGCCATGTGATTGGTTGATTAGATAATTGCATTAATGAGAAACTGAATAGGTGTTCCTAATAATCCTTTAGGTGAGTGTATACGTGTGCAGTGTAAATGAGCAACAGCCCATTTACACTGGCCATGTCAAAGCGGCGGTTGCAAAATCAGTTTACTGTCCTGGATTTGTCGCACCTCATTCCGTGTAGACTAGCCTGGATCAGCCGAACTCAGCCCCGCCCACAACATTTGAGCTCGGGCAGTTCGGTCTGGACTTTTGTTTCATAAAGGAGTAATTATGCCTGAACAGAAACTGTTCTGGCCAATGAAATCATCAGGGCGGGCTTCAGACGGAGAGCTTGTTCATATATGCATCACCTTCACAATTTCTCTCAGAAATGATCATCGTGTTGGTAAGTACTATAAGTATCTATTCTTAAATAATGTTTTTACAACACCAGCAAAGATCGTTTTCACCATCCTTTTCTTCTAACGTTACTTATTCCAGCGCACTTCCAATAGTTTTTGGGGAAGGGGGGTTCTCCGGAAAAAAAAATGGTGTTTGGGGGTAAAATGTGTGTTATTTTGGCAAGGTTGCATTCCTGGGTCTATATATCACATAATTGAGGTCACTTCAACCCGCGGACATGGAAAATAACCCACGGGAAAACCGCAGACTTGGCAACACAATGCAGTTGAGCTCTGTTGACATTTGACAACTAATGTTATGCTTTGCTTTGTTGCTCTGATTGGTTGTAGGTCTGACCAATCGAGGTCTTTCCTGGTTAGGTTGAAATGCCCCATAATCACAGCCCAATGGAGCAGCAGACTCATATTCTGACTAGAGTTGAGTATGACCACGTCAGGCTAGGTGTAGACAGCATCACTGATTATAATGGTTTGGATTGTCTTTTTGTCGCGTTGCGTTGTGCCACTCACCACGACTTGGTTTAATTTAATCAGATGTAATAGAATCATAATAGAATCTAATAGTTAGTGGTGAGGATTTTAATTAGGCTAAAGGAAAAAAAAATTCATAATGACTCATTCAAGTTGTCGCGATCATATCAACACTCGGAAGTCATTTATGGGAGATTTGTTGAAGTTAAGTTCTCATGAGCTGCGAGTACTCATGTTCTCGTGATTAAGGGATATAAATCAGACCCTGTTTTCATTATGAGTGTCTTTAGATTTCACGGGAAACTCCCACACTGCAACTATTTCATATCGTGCTCAATCTGCCACAGTATTCCAGTCACTGGTGTTGATCTGTTGTTTGTGTACCTGCTGTGGGCTCAGCTCCGGCTCCGTCTGTGCTGTTATCGGGCCGGTACACCGACGGCCGGCCGCGGCTCTCTGCGGATGAACAGGGAGGCAGCTCCAGAGCCTGCGAGCGGCCGATGGACGAGCATCCGTCACCGCGCTGATGGTGGGCGTGGCCTGTGGAGCGATGCCCCGCCCTCTTGCTTTTCACTAGAAACGACCGAGGCATTTCATCAGTGGAGTGAAGACACGGCGGGTCAGGTCAGATCTGAAATACAAGCACAACACATCCCAAATGAATATAATAACAACATAACATAACTTAACTTAACTTAACTTAACTTAACTTAACTTAACTTAACCGTATCTGTATTGTTCTTTTGCTTAATTCTTCACATCAAAAGATAAAAAGGTTATATATATATATATATATATATATATATATATATATATATATATATATATATATATATATATATATATATATATATACATATATATATATATCAAACATATTATAATATACATTCATTCAAAATTTGATATAATTATTAGCAGCATGGTTATTTTGATTAACTCTCCACATCAGTAGACAAATAAACCAATAAATTAAGGTAAATACTATAAAAAAATTAAAAAGTTGATATATGGATATAAATGATCATTATATAAAAAGTATTATAATAAACTAAATACATTTATTTAAATTTTTATATAATAATTAGAATCAGTGTTATTTTTTGCTCAATTCTCCACATCATAAAATATTTAAAAAATCTATAAAACATTCATATTATATATATATATATATATATATATATATATATATATATATATATATATATATATATATATTATCATGTGTAACAGGGACAGCAAATCTAAAAATATGTATAGCTAATATATGATTATATAGAAATGAACATAATGTAAATAAATGTATCCAAAATATAATTAGTATCAGTAGTTATTTTGCTTAATTCTCCACATCATAAAATATAAAAAAACTAAAATATTCATATATATATATATATATATATATATATATATATATATATATATATATATATATATATATATATATTATCATATAACAGGTACAGCAAATCTAAAAATATGTATAGATAATATACGATTATATAGAAATTATCATAATGAACATAATGTAAATAAATAGTAAATTAAATTAGTATGCATATATTATTTTGATTAATTCTTCAAATCAAGGTAAATACTATAAAAAATACTATAATAAGATAAAATGTATAAATTCAATAAGACTATATATAAACTTTTGAAATATAATATAACGTATACATTTCATATAATTTATTAATAACATAATAATTAGTAACAGCATGTTATTTAGATTAATTCTCCAAATCATCATAAACATGAACCAATAAGTGAAAGGAAATATTAAATTATTGTGAGAATATATAAATATTAATATGTAACAAAGGAACTTCTGATTTAGATGTATGACTTGTAAATGAATCTTACGACAGGTATAATCTAGTGAAACAGATTGAGTGTCTTGTGCATTCGGTGTGTGTGTGTGTGTGGCTGGTTGAGCTGCAGCTGTTGAGAGGTGAAGTCAGTTAAAGATGCGAGAATCTGAGGTTTAGAGATGTCAAACACCTGCACGGCTCACTCACCTGCAGCCCCAAACGTCTCTCCAAATCACCAAATCAATCATTGCTCTCTGCCAGAAATGTGCTCGGGACACATTAAAAACTCTTCCGTAGAATTAGCCATTAAAAAAAACGAAACTTCACTATCTTTTGATAAATTAGATTTGGACAAATCCGTGTTTAAACGCATAAATTGAATCTTTAATTATGACAAAAAATTAGACATGATTCATGATAAAACTACTAAACTAAATCAATAAGTTGTTTTTGACACGTCAAACAGCGAGCAATACAAGGAAAGACTTATTAAAAGCGAAACAATGATCATGATAAATCAGACTCACCGTCGGGCGTCCGTGCGATGAAGACGCGTCTGCTTGATTGAGTTGAGATTCGGTTCTGGAGCTTCTTTAGACTTTAGACAGGAAGTATGAACGTTTTTTTTTGTTGATGTGTCCTCGCTTCAGACGTCAAATCAGGACGCCTGGTTAAAATCTGCTCATAACAGAGCATAATGTCAATGTCATTCGGCATCATAACGTCATTAAGTCTTATAATGCCGTACACTGTAAAATCCTGCTGTCATTCTAACTAACACTTTTTAGTCAGTTTTACTTAATTTCTTTATTTATTTGTAAAAAATAGTACTATTCACACACTATACGTTGTTTACTCAGGTTAATATTAATTGATTGGGTGGTTTGAGTGCCATTTTATCAAGAAGAAAAAAAAAGTCACCATTATGGAGATCAGTGTTCCCTTTGGTTGGGCACTTGGGACATTAATTTGACTGTAATTCTCTTCTTATTGAAGCAGCAATGCAACAAGAAGTCATAGTTATTTGATTTCAAAGAGAGAGAAGTAATTAATAAGATGCTTTTACAAGTTGATCTAAGTTTTTGACTGAATAGTTAATGATTTAGTCAGACCTTTTGTAATATTTCCCCGTATAATGATCAGAGTTATACGCATAACTTCCAGATTTTTATTTCGTACTCATACATTTTAATTGCTCTTAACTTGAAATATTTGAGTAAGCTAATGCACACATTTAGCTTAAAATTGTCATGTTATCTCAACTTAGTGGTGGAATCCTGGCTAGCTTTATCTAGCTAATTCAAAAGTTCATAAAACGCAGTTCACACGACTTAAAATGTGTTAATTTTGTGACCTCAAAAGATGTTTGATTGTCTCGTTTTACTTGTTTAAACAGCCTTAAATCAGGATGACAAGAAGATATAATCAAACTGAATGCTCAAAAGTTGTTATCCCTTTATAATTAAGCTTCTTGTTCTGATCCCACTGGCAGATATTTGTTCTGGTTTTAAGCGTAAACTCATGTTGATCAATTTGTCATTAAACTAGACTTCTTATCCTTTGATTTTACACCCGTAAGTAAATGTATCTTGATTTAAGATGGAAAACAAGACAAATTTTAAGAAAATCACTTGATTTTGTCCAAATATATTTTATAGCTCTTTACACTTACTTAAGATTATTGACTAATTTGAGTCATTTTGAGAACAAAACTGATATACTCCAAAGAAAAGACTAACCTCTGATAAACGCAGAGTTCTTCTGGGAGATCGTTTGAGTTCTCTGGGACTTCAAAACGAGCTTCATCTCCTCTCTGTGCTTAAATGACTGATCAAACGAGTAAAAACACTGAATATTTAGCAGTTGTGCGAGACGCTGGTTTAAAGAAACGTTCATGAGACCACAGAGATGTGAAGGCTGCGCCCACAGCGACCTACTGTGTGATTTGGTTTGTGATTTCATTGTGTACAGGGGGCTGAGGGACATTACCCAACATACAGAGGGACAAAACCAGTGCAGTTTTAAGGGAAGACATACTACTAAACTGGAAGAAAATTGCAGCAGTTGAAGAATTAAAAGAAAAACAGAAACTGTTTAGATTACACCTTGAGAGGAAATCCCGCACACTATCAGTCCTTGCGAAAAATATAAAAGACAGTACTGTGCAAAAGTTTTAGGCACGTTAGTATTTTCACCGTCTAAAAGTAGTTTTTAAGCCAGTTATTTCTATATTTTCTATATTTCCAGTATATATATTTCTATATTTTGAAATAGTGTGTCAGTAGGTAATATCAGTTTACATTTTCAAACATTTATTTTGCCATTAATTGTGATTCCAGTGAGATTTGTGTATGCAGAAGGAGATCAATCATCGAGTCCGTCTGGGATTACATGAAGAAACTGAGATAAAATCCTCAAGAACTGAGACGACATCTCCGAGACGCTTGAAGAAACCCTCCTGCAAAGCTCCAGTACTGTCAACAGTTTTAGACACTCAGGAGGGTTTCTTCAAGTGTCTCGGAGACGTTGTGGCAGTTCTTGTGGATTCTGTCTCAGTTTTGTCTCAGTTTCTTCATGTAATCTCAGACGGACTCGATGATGGTGAGATTAGATCTCCGTGTGGATCAGCTGTTGTCAGACTCCTTCTGCACACACAAATCAAATAAATGTTTGAAAATGTAAATGATATCACATACTGACACACTATTGCAAAATATAACTGACTTAAAAACATTTATGGAGTGTAAAAATACTAACCCGCTGAAGACTTTTGCACAGTACTATACCTTTTATTAGCAACATTTCAGTCTCATGACCTTGTCATTGGGTATATGCCTGATGAAGTTCATGAGACCGAAAAGTTGCCAATAAAACATTTTTGATATTATAATTTTTTTTGAAAGTACTGATAGCGTGTGGGATTCCCTCTTATTTGTTGAGATTTGACCTATTTTTGGGTTAAATATGAACAAACCCAACCCAAATTTGAAAATAAAAATAAACCAACAGTTAGGCCTGTCCATTTTCGACCCAAATATGGGTTGAAACAACCCAGCATTAGGTTACATTATTTTCTTTATCATGCACTAAATGCATATCCTATTTTGTTGATTGCTTGATTGATTGTAAAAATATACATATACTCTTACCTAAAGGATTATTAGGAACACCTGTTCAATTTCTCATTAATGCAATTATCTAATCAACCAATCACATGGCAGTTGCTTCAGTGCATTTAGGGGTGTGGTCCTGGTCAAGACAATCTCCTGAACTCCAAACTGAATGGCAGAATGGGAAAGAAAGGGGATTTAAGCCATTTTGAGCGTGGCATGGTTGTTGGTGCCAGACGGGCCGGTCTGAGTATTTCACAATCTGCTCAGTTACTGGGATTTTCATCCACAACCATTTCTAGGGTTTACAAAGAATGGTGTGAAAAGGGAAAAACATCCAGTATGCGGCAGTCCTGTGGGAGAAAATGCCTTGTTGATGCTCGAGGTTAGAGGAGAATGGGCCGACTGATTCAAGCTGATAAAAGAGCAACTTTGACTGAAATAACCACTCGTTACAACCGAGGTATGCAGCAAAGCATTTGTGAAGCCACAACACGCACAACCTTGAGGCGGATGGGCTACAACAGCAGAAGACCCCACCGGGTACCACTCATCTCCACTACAAATAGGAAAAAGAGGTGACAATTTGCACGAGCTCACCAAAATTGGACAGTTGAAGACTGGAAAAATGTTGCCTGGTCTGGTGAGTCTCGATTTCTGTTGAGACATTCAGATGGTAGAGTCAGAATTTGACGTAAACAGAATGAGAACATGGATCCATCATGCCTTGTTACCCCTGTGCAGGCTGGTGGTGGTGTAATGGTGTGGGGGATGTTTTCTTGGCACACTTTAGGCCCCTTAGTGCCAATTGGAAATCATTTAAATGCCACGGCCTACCTGAGCATTGTTTCTGACCATGTCCATCCCTTTATGACCACCATGTACACATCCTCTGATGGCTACTTCCAGCAGGATAATGCACATTTCTAAAGAATGCTTTCAGCACCTTGTTGAATCAATGCCACGTCGAATTAAGGCAGTTCTGAAGGCGAAAGGGGTCAAACACAGTATTAGTATGGTGTTCCTAATAATCCTTTAGGTATACACACATACACATATATACTTGCTCGAAAGGGAGTGGAAAGAAGTAGAATTTATTTACTCCCACCCCCTATTCATTTCCTTATATTACATCATAGCTGCTGTCATTGTCTGTTCAATTACTAATTGTTTATGTGATGATTTTGCATTTTTGAATCAATTGAATTGCAGGTTATGGATATTTTATGTAAAGTAAGTGTGCCCTAAACATGCACCTTTCAAAACGGCGTTTGATATAATGCAAAGAGCGAGAGGAACATTGAAATCATACATTGTGAAGATGTTCCTTCACCTCACTTGAAGACGCTTTCCTACCAAAAGCCACTTTTAAGAAAGCGCACACAGTTCTTTTGAGTTCCTAGAAAGATGCAAAGAAGACAGCGCTGAAAAAACGAAGAGATCAATGCAAACAAAAGCCCACCGGGGCCCTCCATCTCCCCCTAGAGCTCCTGCTCCGTCTTACCCACAAGCCCACCGCTTCACCTGCTCCATCTGCAGACGCGCCGAGGGAAGGAGTTCGCGATAAGCATCACGAGTCTCTGAGGGTTTGTGGCTGAGGGAGATTGAACTCTGGAAATTCATCTAGTTCAGCTTCATCTGAGTGAGATTCACCAGCTGTGCGGGTCAGGAAAGAAACACACACACATACACACACACACACACACACACACACACACACACACACAACCATGTGTTTGAAATTCATTTATGATCTGAAATGACACCTGTATCACTGTAGCCTATAAAAATGACCTACATAAACTTCTCCACATCAAGGCCGATAACTATAACAACAGCGATGCAGTTTTAATAACCATTCAAATGCGTGGCCATTATAGCAAGGGTAAAAATAGAAGTGCGGCTCTACTGTAAAAAAGTCTAGCTTATGTTTTTTATGACAAATTCAGCGTTTAAAGTTTATTCAAACTAATTGACCCTAAGTTGAGAAAACTCAAAAATGTTCTGCAGCTGGTTGCCTTAAACTTTTACGTTTTCTTAACTTTTTTTTTTTTTTTTTCAGTGCATAAACAGAGGGGCGTTTCCCACGGTGTTACCTGATTTGCCCACGTCACAGATGGGGAGGGTTTGGGGGGGGGGGATTATTTTCATTGCCTGAATTATAAACACCCGTCAGTTTGAAGACACCCACAAGTTTAGAAACGCCTACTTTTGTTCTGCAGAGCTCAGTGTTGCCAAGTCTGCGGTTTTCCCGCAGTTTTTCATGTCCGCGGGTTTAAGTGACCCCAATAATGTGATATTTATCCCATCCCCAGATATTACCCCCGTGACGCAATTTTTACTGAGGAAAAAATCTACCAGAATTGGGCTTGTTTTGGCCAAGTTTTGAGTAGCCATGGGGCGGGTTCTGTTGTGAAGACCTGTCAACCCTGCCCATACTCCATTAAACCGAAATTTCGTGAGACACAAGATCCATGTACACTATAGTGCAGAGATGAATTCATGTGAACTCTGTGAGGAAATCTTTCATTGAAACAACACAATTGCTAGCTTAAAACAACCCAATTCATAGGTTAAAACAACCCCATTCATAGGTTAAAACAACCCAATTGCTAGCTTAACATAACCCAATTTATAGGATAAAACAACCCAATTTATAGGTTAAAACAACCCAATTTATAGGATAAAACAACCCAATTTCTAGGTTAAAACAACCCAATTTATAGGATAAAACAAACCAATTGCTAGCTTAACACAACCCAATTGCTAGCTTAAAACAACCCAATTCATAGGTTAAAACAACCCAATTCATAGGTTAAAACAACCCAATTGCTAGCTTAACACAACCCAATTTATAGGATAAAACAACCCAATTTCTAGGTTAAAACAACCCAATTTATAGGATAAAACAACCCAATTTCTAGGTTAAAACAACCCAATTTATAGGATAAAACAACCCAATTTCTAGGTTAAAACAACCCAATTTATAGGATAAAACAAACCAATTGCTAGCTTAACACAACCCAATTTATAGGATAAAACAACCCCATTTCTAGCTTAAAACAACCCAATTTATAGGATAAAACAACCCAATTTCTAGGTTAAAACAACCCAATCGCTAGCCTAAAACAACACAATATCTAGGTTAAAACAATCCAATTGCTAGCTTAAAACAAACCCACTTTTTAGGTTAAAACAACCCATTCACTACGTTAAAAAACAACCCAATTGCTAGGTTAAAACAACCCAATCGCTGGATTAAAACAACCCAATTGCTGGGTTAAAACAACCCAATCGCTAGATTAAAACAACCAAATCGCTATCCTAAAACAACCCCATTTCTAGGTTAATACAACCAAATTTCTATCTTAAAACAACCCAATTTCTAGGTTAAAACAACACAATCACTAGGTTAAAACAACCCAATCTCTAGGTTAAAACAACACAATTACTAAGTTAAAACAACCCAATCGCTAGGTTAAAACAACCCAAATATTAGGTTAAAACAACCCAAATATTAGCTTAAAACAACCCAATTTCTAGGTTAAAACAACACAATCACTAAGTTAAAACAACCCAATCTCTAGGTTAAAACAACACAATTACTAAGTTAAAACAACCCAATCGCTAGGTTAAAACAACCAAAATATTAGCTTAAAACAACCCAATTTCTAGGTTAAAACAACACAATCATTAAGTTAAAACAACCCAATCGCTAGATTAAAACAACCCAAATATTAGCTTAAAACAACCCAATTTGTAGGTTAAAACAACACAATCACTAAGTTAAAACAACCCAATCGCTAGGTTAAAACAACCCAATGGCTGGGTTAAAACAAACCAGTCGCTAGGTTAAAATAACCCAATTGCCTGGTTTGTCCATTTTCAACTCAGCTTGGGTTGTTTTTAACCCATGATTTTTTAGCGTGTCCTGTCCACCTGTAATTGTTATCATAATAGTTATTGTCCTTTGGTGTGGTGGATGCATACGATAGCCTATTTATTATTTTTATTCCTCAACATTTGTTGTTGTTGCTTTTTAAGAAAACCTTTGCCTAATTTAGTGATTTTCTAGTTTTTGACTAAATAAATCTCAAATAAAACATATTAAATCTCAATAGACATTTTTATATTGAACATGCTGTACATTTTCAGCCAAGCTATATTTAATCAGGTTGAAATGTTTAGTTAAAAAATATTTCGTTTGGCCAATGAATGCTGCTTTTGACAATGGTGGGCCTTTAATTGAAAACAGGTTGAGAACCACTGGTGCAGAGCATCTACGTCAGTGGTTCTCAACCTTTTTTGAATTAATCATGGGTGAGTTTGAGTTATCATAACTATTGTACTATTGTGAAGGCATTATCGTTTGCTTTATAGTTAATGTATGGAAGTGACACTTCTGCTGAAACATCTTTTAGAAATATGCACAAAATCAAATCATGTTTAATCTCAACAAACTGCGAAAGCTACAGATAGAAATTCGCCCCCGAAAAACGTTGCCCTTTCTGGACTGTATAATATTATTGTGCCATTATCTCTCTCGCTTTGCATTACAACCTGTTTGTGGTCGCAGTGAGAAAACGAAGAGGAAGAGTGACAAACAAACGTGTCACTTTCTCACGACCCACCTCTCCAAATCCTCTGAGGCCATTGCTGACTAAATACAGATGCAGAGAGTGATAATCATGAAAACAGTCATGAAAAAGTCGCACTTTAACTTGGCACGTTTTATCACATAAAGTGTCATTTAAAGTGAAAGAAACGCAGTTTACAGGCACAACATCTGCTGGTTTGAAGAGCTAAAGCAATCGCTGTAGAGCATGAAGACAGTCAGGATTGTGCTTGTTTCTGTGGTTAGCTGATGTTGATTGAGATACACTTGAACTGACTTCATACATACATGTGCAGATAGAGACGCTTGATCTGATGAATACAATCCAATCGCTGGGTTAAAACAATACAATTTCTGGGTTAAAACAATCCAATTTCTGGGTTAAAACAACCCAATCGCTAGGCTAAAAAAAATCCAATATCTGGTTTAAAAAAATCCAATCGCTGGGTTAAAACAATCCAATTTCCAGGTTAAAACAACCCAATCGCTAGGTTAAAGCAATACAATCGCTGGGTTAAAACAATACAATTTCCGGGTTAAAACAACCCAATCGCTGGATTAAAACAACCCAATCATTGGGTTAAAACAACCCAATCATTGGGTTAAAACAATACAATCGCTGGGTTAAAACAATACAATTTCTGGGTTAAAACAACCCAATCGCTGAGTTAAAATAATACAATCACTGGGTTAAAACAATCCAATTTCTGGGTTAAGACAATCCAATATCTGGGTTAAAACAATCCAATATCTGGGTTAAAACAATCCAATATCTGGGTTAAAACAACCCAATTGCTGGGTTAAAACAATCCAATATCTGGGATAAAACAATCCAATTTCTGGGTTAAAACAATCCCATATCTGGGTTAAAACAATCCAATTTCCAGGTTTAAACAACCCAATCGCTACGTTAAAGCAATCCAATATCTGGGTTAAAACAATCCAATTTCTGGGTTAAAACAATCCAATATCTGGGTTAAAACAATCCAATTTCTGGGTTAAAATAATCCAATATCTGGGTTAAAACAATCCAATTTCTGGGTTAAAACAATCCAATATCTGGGTTAAAACAATCCAATTTCTGGGTTAAAACAACCCAATCGCTGGGTTAAAACAATCCAATTTCTGGGTTAAAACAATCCAATTTCTGGGTTAAAACAACCCAATCGCTGGGTTAAAACAACCCAATCGCTGGGTTAAAACAATCCAATTTCTGGGTTAAAACAACCCAATCGCTAGGTTAAAAAAAATCCAATATCTGTTTTTAAAAAATCCAATCGCTGGGTTAAAACAATACAATTTCCAGGTTAAAACAACCCAATCGCTAGGTTAAAGCAATACAATCGCTGGGTTAAAACAATACAATTTCCGGGTTAAAACAACCCAATCGCTGGATTAAAACAACCCAATCATTGAGTTAAAACAATACAATCGCTGGGTTAAAACAATACAATTTCTGGGTTAAAACAACCCAATCGCTGAGTTAAAATAATACAATCACTGGGTTAAAACAATCCAATTTCTGGGTTAAAACAATCCAATATCTGGGTTAAAACAATCCAATTTCTGGGTTAAAACAACCCAATTGCTGGGTTAAAACAATCCAATATCTGGGATAAAACAATCCAATTTCTGGGTTAAAACAATCCCATATCTGGGTTAAAACAATCCAATTTCCAGGTTAAAACAACCCAATCGCTAGGTTAAAGCAATCCAATATCTGGGTTAAAACAATCCAATTTCTGGGTTAAAACAATCCAATATCTGGGTTAAAACAATCCAATTTCTGGGTTAAAACAATCCAATATCTGGGTTAAAACAATCCAATATCTGGGTTAAAACAATCCAATATCTGGGTTAAAACAATCCAATTTCTGGGTTAAAACAACCCAATCGCTGGGTTAAAACAATCCAATATCTGGGTTAAAACAATCCAATTTCTGGGTTAAAACAATCCAATATCTGGGTTAAAACAATCCAATTTCTGGGTTAAAACAACCCAATCGCTGGGTTAAAACAATCCAATTTCTGGGTTAAAACAACCCAATCGCTGGGTTAAAACAACCCAATCGCTGGGTTAAAACAATCCAATATCTGGGTTAAAACAACCCAATCGCTGGGTTAAATAATCCAATATCTGGGTTAAAACAACCCAATCGCTGGGTTAAAACAATCCAATTTCTGGGTTAAAACAATCCAATATCTGGGTTAAAACAACCCAATCGCTGGGTTAAAACAACCCAATCACTGGGTTAAAACAATCCAATATCTGGGTTAAAACAACCCAATCGCTGGGTTAAAACAATCCAATATCTGGGTTAAAACAACCCAATCGCTGGGTTAAAATAATCCAATTTCTGGGTTAAAACAACCCAATCGCTGGGTTAAAACAATCCAATATCTGGGTTAAAACAATCCAATTTCTGGGTTAAAACAACCCAATCGCTGGGTTAAAACAATCCAAAATCTGGATTAAAACAACCCAATCGCTGGGTTAAAACAATCCAATTTCTGGGTTAAAACAACCCAATCGCTGGGTTAAAACAACCCAATCGCTGGGTTAAAACAACACAATTTCTGGGTTAAAACAACCCAATCGCTGGGTTAAAACAATCCAATTTCTGGGTTAAAACAACCCAATCGCTGGGTTAAAACAATCCAATATCTGGGTTAAAACAACCCAATCGCTGGGTTAAAACAATCCAATTTCTGGGTTAAAACAACCCAATCGCTGGGTTAAAACAATCCAATCGCTGGGTTAAAACAATCCAATATCTGGGTTAAAACAACCCATTCGCTGGGTTAAAATAATCCAATTTCTGGGTTAAAACAACCCAATCGCTGGGTTAAAACAATCCAATTTCTGGGTTAAAACAATCCAATATCTGGGTTAAAACAATCCAATATCTGGGTTAAAACAACCCAATCGCTGGGTTAAAACAATCCAATTTCTGGGTTAAAACAACCCAATCGCTGGGTTAAAACAACCCAATCGCTGGGTTAAAACAATCCAATATCTGGGTTAAAACAACCCAATCGCTGGGTTAAAATAATCCAATTTCTGGGTTAAAACAACCCAATCGCTGGGTTAAAACAACCCAATCGCTGGGTTAAAACAATCCAATATCTGGGTTAAAACAATCCAATATCTGGGTTAAAACAATCCAATATCTGGATTAAAACAACCCAATCGCTGGGTTAAAACAATCCAATATCTGGATTAAAACAACCCAATCGCTGGGTTAAAACAATCCAATATCTGGGTTAAAACAATCCAATATCTGGGTTAAAACAATCCAATATCTGGATTAAAACAACCCAATCGCTGGGTTAAAACAATCCAATTTCTGGGTTAAAACAACCCAATCGCTGGGTTAAAACAATCCAATATCTGGGTTAAAACAATCCAATATCTGGGTTAAAACAATCCAATTTCTGGGTTAAAACAATCCAATATCTGGGTTAAAACAATACAATTTCTGGGTTAAAACAACCCAATCGCTGGGTTAAAACAATCCAATGTCTGGGTTAAAACAATCCAATTTCTGGGTTAAAACAATCCAATATCTGGATTAAAACAACCCAATCGCTGGGTTAAAACAATCCAATATCTGGATTAAAACAATCCAATATCTGGATTAAAACAACCCAATCGCTGGGTTAAAACAATCCAATATCTGGATTAAAACAACCCAATCGCTGGGTTAAAACAATCCAATATCTGGATTAAAACAACCCAATCGCTGGGTTAAAACAATCCAATATCTGGGTTAAAACAATCCAATATCTGGATTAAAACAACCCAATCGCTGGGTTAAAAAAATCCAATATCTGGGTTAAAACAATCCAATATCTGGATTAAAACAACCAAATCGCTGGGTTAAAACAATACAATTTCTGGGTTAAAGTAATTTAACCCATGGTGTTTTTAGAGTGTCCTGTCCACCTGTAATTATTGTTATCATAAAAGTTATTGTCCTTTAGTGTGGTGGACGCCCAATTTATTATTTTAATTCCTAAAAATCTGTTGTTGTTGCTTTTTAGGAAACCGTTGCCTCATTTTTTTTTTTTTTTGATTTTCTAGTTGTTGTTTTTTTAATAAAAAAAATAAAGTAAATGACCATATTAAAACTCTTTGGGCATTTTATATTGACACTTCAGGTGTGATTTCAGTGTCTGCAAATGTTAGGAGCACTGTATGCACTGTGTGACAATGGCAGCCAAACAGATGATAACGTGCTGAATGGAACAAAAGATGACATATAGCGTGATAACACTTTCAGAAGAGTGTCTGAAAACCCCCGCACAGGTTTTTGTCATGGAGTCAGAATGACTGTGTCTGAATGGCCTTTCCGTGACCCACGGCCTGGCATCTCTTCACTGCACCTCCCTCTCTGTCGTTTGGACTTTCTGTCGTCTGTCGAATGCGCTAGAGTAGGAGTGTATGGAGGTGTGTGAATCGCGCTGCTCGACCGTACTCACAGAGGATACTCACAGTTTCCCTGAGGGCACCAGCCTCTCTGTCTCTCTGTGAGAGGTAGAAATGTGACGCTGTGTTTGGTGATGATAGTTTCTGTTTGAACAGGTTGTATGATGAAAAAAGACACAAAGACAAAATTAAGAATGAAGACGATTCTTTCTAGACATTTTTTCAATGTTTTTGTGTTAATTTGACCACTGACAGGTGAAGTGACTAACACTGATGATTTCTTCATCACGGCTCCTGTTAGTGGGTGGGATATATTAGGCAGCAAGTGAACATTTTGTCCTCAAAGTTGATGTGTTAGAAGCAGGAAAAATGGGCGAGCGTAAGGATTTGAGCGAGTTTGACAAGGGCCAGATTGTGACGGCTAGACGACTGGATCAGAGCATCTCCAAAACTGCAGCTCTTGTGGGCTGTGCCCGGTCTGCAGTGGTCAAACAGACGAGCTACTGGAGCTCAAACTGCTCCAGAAGTTAATGCTGGTTCTGATAGAAAGCTGTCAGAATACACAGAGCATCTCAGTTTGTTGCGTATGGGGCGGCATAGCTGCTGACCAGTCAGGGTGACCTCTGACCCCTGACCCCGCCGAAGCACCAACAGTGGCACGTGAGCATCAGAACTGGACCACGGAGCAATGGAAGAAGGTGGCCTGGTCTGAGGAATCACGTTTTCTTTTACATCATGTAAAAGAATGATTTTTTTTCGAGTGTGTGTGTGTGTGTGTGTGTGTGTGTGTGTGTGTGTGTGTGTGTGTGTGTGTGTGTGTGTGTGTGTGTGAATTGGTTGGGAGGGGCACGACACTGTCAGCAGAAGGATAAAACTATTTTTATTTTCCTTTACACACTGCACACAGCAACAACTATTAATAAAGCGACCAAAACTGCCTGCCAACTGACAGACGAACTGACAATGGCTTTCTTATTTAGGGTTTAAATAGCCTAAAAGGTAATGTGGTGGATAAACATTAATAAACCGTTTTCTCATAACATTTTAAAGCCGCGATCGAAATACAGAACATCACACAAATATATAAAAGAACATTTTGATAAATAAACCTAAAAAAATGACCTGCCTAAAGAGGAAATGAACACTTTGAGTGCGTTTACTGCCCGGTCTTAAGCTGATTGTGCCTAAAGGGGGTCACACACCGGACTGAAGCTCAGCGCCGTCTCCGGATCTCACACCAGACGCACATATACGCGAGAGTTTATTTTTGAATCGACTTCTGACAGAAGAGCTGCACGATGAGTGTATCTTGTAGCACAGGGTGAAATCAGTACATTCACGATTTAAAGGAAATATAATATACATTTAATATAAAACCTTGAAATGGCACTCTGTGGTGCGGCAGGATTTTAAACAACTTCCCGAGTCGCCGCGGACAGGCACCGAATGCGGCCGCCGGTGTGTGTACACTCATTGAAAACAATGTGTTCGAATTTTAAAGGCGCAGCGCTGAGCTTCACGTCCGGTGCGAAGCCGCACACCAGATCTTAACACGCGATCTTAACACCCACGAAGATTCGACTGTGAGATCGGTGGTCGAATCCGGCTCTGTATAATGATGCATCGAATCTTGGACTATTTGGGGTCACCCCTAGTGTGTGTGTGTGTGTATATATATATATACACTCACCTAAAGGATTATTAGGAACACTATACTAATACTGTTTGACCCCCTTTCGCCTTCAGAACTGATTTAATTCTACAAGGTGCTGAAAGCATTCTTTAAACGATGCCCAATTGGCACTAAGGGGCCTAAAGTGTGCCAAGAAAACATCCCCCACACCATTACACCACCACCACCAGCCTGCACAGTGGTAACAAGGCATGATGGATCCATGTTCTCATTCTGTTTACGCCAAATTCTGACTCTACCATCTGAATGTCTCATCAGAAATCGAGACTCATCAGACCAGGGAACATTTTTCCAGTCTTCAACTGTCCAATTTTGGTGAGCTTGTGCAAATTGTCGCCTCTTTTTCCTATTTGTAGTGGAGATGAGTGGTACCCGGTGGGGTCTTCTGCTGTTGTAGCCCATCCGCCTCAAGGTTGAGTGTGTTGTGGCTTCACAAATGCTTTGCTGCATACCTCGGTTGTAACGAGTGGTTATTTCAGTCAAAGTTGCTCTTCTTTCAGCTTGAATCAGTCAGCCCATTCTCCTCTGACCTCGAGCATCAACAAGGCATTTTCGCCCTCAGAACTGACACATACTGGATGTTTTTCCCTTTTTACACCATTCTATGTAAACCCTAGAAATGGTTGTGCGTGAAAATCCCAGTAACTGAGCAGATTGTGAAATACTCAGACCGGCCCGTCTGGCACCAACAACCATGCCACGCTCAAAATGGCTTAAATCACCTTTCTTTCCCATTCTGCCATTCAGTTTGGAGTTCAGGAGATTGTCTTGACCAGGACCACACCCCTAAATGCACTGAAGCAACTGCCATGTGATTGGTTGATTAGATAATTGCATTAATGAGAAACTGAACAGGCGTTCCTAATAATCCTTTAGGTGAGTGTATATGTGTACAGCTCTGGAAAAAATTAAGAGACCACTTAACATTGAGAAATCAGAAGCTATATATATAAATATATTATACGCACAAGCATAATGTGAGTTTTGTGTTGTATGTTTTCATTAAAATTTTAGTTTTGGTCAATTTGTTGTGTATTTCTGTCCTTTTTTTAATTATTATAAAAAAAATAAAAAATAAAAAAATATATATTATTATTATTATTATTATTTCTTTTCCAGTTGTAGTTAATTATTTTACATCAAGTTAAACTAAATGAAAATAAGAACTAGCTGAAATAATAGTGACATTTTATTTCAAGTAACATATTTTAGTTAGATTTAGCTACTTAATTGAACCAATAAAGAAATAAAACAAAAGTATAAATATAATAAAAATGTAAAATTAAAAAATAAAGCCATTAAAATAGATTATTTCTAGTGATTAAAATCAAGAAATGTGCTGATTTAAAATAAAATGAGTGCAAAATGTCAGGCAAGTTTCAGAAAACACAAAATCAAACACAATAAAATCATGAGCAGCATAAACAATACAGAAATATATTCTGAACTGAGTGGTTGATGAATTCACGAGTCTGGATGTGTTTCTTACAGAACTTCTCCCTGTAGGATTGAAGTGAATCTCAGGCGGGACTTTTGGACGCAGCTTTTGCGCTGGAAACCACAGGCCCGCTTTATCAACACGAGAAGCTTCTTCTAAAAGAGCAGGGTGTGTGCAGTCCTGCCAGTTCACACAAACACACCCTTCTGGTTCAGAGGGCGAGATTGAGTCGAAAGGTGTCAAACCACACGTCCGAGAAGGATGGAGATGGACGCTTTTTCTGTCACTCAAACACGAGTTGCTCGAAATGAACACGAGCAGAGCAAATGATTTCTCATACATGAGAACAGAGCGCTGAAACATTTATGTTGTGTGTGTTTGTGTGTGTGTGTGTGACAGATAATATAATTCATGAGAATTAGCAGCTTGCCAACTCAGGCATTTGGTACAACCATTTCAAGTTATGGCAATCAGTTGAATGTGTTTGCGTGATTTTTAAACATGTCCAGTCACCTTTATTTATTTAGGGCTTTTTTTACACAATGGCTTTCTTTAGGACTTTCTTTAACACTGATGGCTTCAAAGCAGTTCTACAGTGATGATAGGAAACTATTTTGTTTTAGATGAAAAGCTAAAGTAAGAACTGTTTCTTATTGAACTGTTTCTTACTAAATTGTAAAAACTGATTAGTTATTTAATTTGGCGGCACGTAAACAACATCAGCCTCAGCTAAAACAGAAAACCTCCAATGCGTTCTGTGTTCCACATTTTGTGGTCTGAGAATGTAAACCATTAAAATAGGTTTGAAACTATACCGTCATCCTAAATGCTAAATAGGAAAAGGATCGACCGCCTGCAGTTGATTTAGATATTTTCGGTAATATCAACTGGCCAGAGTTTAGAGACCGCAATAGACGTGATGGAGTATAATGCGTTAAGAGCTCGCTTAAGTACTGGGGAGCTAAACCATTTAGTGCTTTGTAAGTAATAAGCAAGATTTTAAAATGTATGCGATGTTTAATAGGCAGTGTTGACAGAACTGGACTAATATGATCACACTTCCTGGTTCTAGTAAGAACTCGAGCTGCTGCGTTTTGGACCAGCTGGAGTTTGTTTATTAAGCGAGCAGGGCAACCACCCAGTAGAGCATTACAATAATCTAGCCTTGAGCTCATGAACGCATGTACTAACTGTTCAGCATTTTGCATTGAAAGCATGTGCCCTAATTTAGATATATTTTTAAGATGGTAGAATGTGGTTTTACAGATGCTAGAAACGTGGCTTTCGAATGAAAGATTGGTATCAAAGAGCACACCCAGGTTCCTCACTGACGACGAGGACTTGACAGAGCAGTCATCAAGGGTTAGACATGGACCAAATATGAGGATGCATCTGGAATGATTCTGAATTCATAATAAGAAAGTTTAAAATGTGGTGCTCAAGTTTAGAGGATCTACTTTTATTTATTTATTTATTTTATGCTAAAAGTGGAAAAAGAGATTTATATTTCTTAGGTAAAGGAATATTCAACTACATAAATTTGAATATTAAATGTAGCGTTCACCCAAATATAAAAACCATCATCTTCATGTCCATGTCACACCTAAAATGTTTCTTATCCCTTTCATTCATAATCACTTTGAATGTTTAACTTAATTAAGAAACCACTTAACACTGGTTTTTAAATGTAAAGTGGTCTCTTAATTTTTTCCAGAGCTGTGTGTGTGTATATATATATATATATATATATATATATATATATATATATATATATATATATATATATATATATATAGTTCAATGCTGTTACAACTCAATTTTAAAGAACCTGTTATGCCAAAAAGGTTCTATACAAGGAGAAATTTCATGTTTAATGGTACACTCTAAAAAGTGCTGTATAGCACCAAATCTGGGTTCTTCAGCGGTTCTTCAGCAGTTCTTTGGGATGACTGAGGTGCTATATAGCACCGTTACCATATACAGAACCTGTTAAGGCCCTGTATGGTTCTTCAGTGGTTCTTTGGGGTGATAAAGGTGCTATATCACCACTGCCGTACAAAGAACCTTTCAAGCCCTTTAAAGGTTCTTTACACACCAAAGAACTACTTTTGGTACAGTTTAGCACCATTATTGAGGAAGAAATAAAATATGGCACTTCTTATGGGTTCTACATGGCACCATTTGACAAAGGTGCTATAGAGCCCCTTTAAAGATTTGGTGCTATTTGGCACCAAAAGTGGTTCCCCTATGATTACAAGCCAAAAAAACACTTTTAGTGCCAATTTTTTTTTTGTGTGTGTTAAAAACATTTCTAGTGTTCTAGTCTTATAGAAAAACATTTCTATAAATAATGTTTGCAGGCTGCTTAATTAATAACATTTAATTAAAATTAAAATAATGCAAAGTAAATCAATGAAAATATCCCATGATGGAGAACTTTTTTAGAGTTTATACTAACGAAACAGAAAAAAGCTCTAACAATTCCCAGCAGTGTTTCCATCGTTCACATGAGCTCGTCAGATATAAAAACGATCCTCTAATTTAAGCCGGTTTGTTCTATTCATGAAATAAAAAAATAAAATAACATATGAAAGCATGTTCAGCGGCTTCCACCCAAAACGTGCCTCCTTTTATTGTCTCTGTCAACTGTCCTTTAATTTAAAGACGCAGCAATGTTATACGTGCAAAAAAAATTTTTTTTATGAAAAATGCTAAATATTTTCATGGCTATTTAACTGCATGAACGTTTACAGCTTTTATTTCTCACACAATCGTTCAGCGCACATCTCAATCTGATGTGTGGGGTTTTTGTAAATCCCCATTGCAAGACAAGTTTAAAATGTGTGACAAGATGATATATTCAGGGAAAAAGGGGGGTTTCCTGCACAACTATACATTATGTGCATAGTATGTTTGTTTTCAAAATTGCGTCTAGAAATGTGTAATTGCTGGCCCAGGACTTTCAAAAAAGTGCCTTGTGATTGAAATTAGACACAAATTATCTATTATTTTAACATAAGAAGATCAATCACAAAGCAGCAGTTTACTCTGACCATAAAAACTTTAAGTAGATTTGATTGAACGCTACTCAGGACGTCATTTTAAGCCTCTGAATCTAGAGTAAATCAATTCCTCTTGGCGTTCACGTGTCCAGACTGCATCGTGTTAAGTGACTAATGAGCGCCACCTGCTGTTCACATTCGAGGAACAGGCTCGCGCTCAAAGATTTGACTAAGAGGACGCAGTAAATACAGAAGACCTGGCATTAACATCTGAGTTTCAAGCTGCTCGTTTCTGAGTTTCACTTACAAATCACATTTACTTGCATGATGTGAATGTGCCTATTGTGTGCAGGTCGTCATGGCGACTTCAAAGCTGCTTCTTGGGCCCCTCTGTCTGTGAACAGGGGCGAAGTTGGGGAAAGTAGGGCCAGAATAAACCGGCCTGCGCAGGACTGGGGTTTTCAAGACTGCATGTGTGAAAAGTGTGGTTTTGGGGTGGAAAACATTACAGTTTATCGCAGTAAGTGCATTTCTCTTCTTGTGTGTTTGCATGTAGTTTAGCTGAGGATGTGTTGTGTGAGATTGGGGTTTCTGTGTTGCTCAATGTGCCGAATCAGATCTCATTATAAATGCATTAGTTGAAAACATATTTCAATAGCCTCTGCAGCAAACTAAACAGAACTAACCAGAACTGGAGAAGTTGCTTTTAGAGGTGTTGAATATATCTAATATTATCTAATATGAGTGTGCTGTTACTTTACTGAGTTATCAGAGGCACCATTTTTTACCAGAAAACAGCCACTGAAAAGAAAACCACAGGCACTCAAATCTAGAGACACACACACTAGTAACTAGTAACCGCATAGCAACACACTATCAACCACTCAGAACACCCTAGTAACCGAATAGCAACACACTATCAACCACTCAGAACACCCTAGTAACCGTATAGCAACACACAAATAACCACCCAGAACACCCTAGTAACCGTATAGCAACACACTAACAACCAACCAGAGTACCCTAGTGACCGCATAGCAACACACTAACAAACAACCAGAGCACCCTAGTAACCGTATAGCAACACACTAACAACCACTCAGAACACCCTAGTTACCGCATAGCAGCGCACTAACAACCACTCAGAACACCCTAGTAACCGAATAGCAACACTCTATCAACCACTCAGAACAACCTAGTAACCGTATAGCAACACACAAACAACCACCAAGAACACCTTAGTAACCGTATAGCAACACACTAACAACCAACCAGAGTACCGTAGTAACCATATAGCAACACACTAACAACCAACCAGAGCACCCTAGTGACCGCATAGCAACACTAACAACCAACCAGAGCACCCTAGTAACTGTATAGCAACGCACTAACAACCACTCAGAACACCCTAGTGACCGCATAGCAGCGCACTAACAACCACCCAGAACACCCTAGTAACCGCATAGCAACACATTAACAACCATCCAGAAAACCCTAGTAACCATATAACAGCACATTAACAACCACTCAGAACACCCTAGGAACCGCATAGTAGCACACTAACAACAACCACCCAGAACACCCTAGGAACCGCATAGTAGCACACTAACAACCACCCAGAACACCCTAGTAACCATATAGCGGTGCACTAACAACCACCCAGAACTCCCTAGTAACCGCATAGCAACCATCCAGAACACCCTAGTAACCGCATAGCAACCACCCAGAACACCCTAGTAACCGCCTAGTAGCACACTAACAACCACCTAGAACACCATAGTAACCGTATTGTAGCACACTAACAACAATCCAGAACACCCTAGTAACCGCATAACAACCACCCAGAACACCCTAGTAACTGCATAGCAACCCCCCAGAACACCCTAGTAACCACTTTAGAACCTGAGCATCGAGACAGTGAGTTTGCAGGTGACGTTTAAAACAAAGAGTTGGTGTTTTTGATGAAGTGTTGAGTTGACGGAGCAGTGTTCCTTCTCTCTGTTCTCTCAGATGTTCACGCTGTCTGAGCTGTGGGCGGGCGGCGAAAGGCAGGGCAGTTATAAGCTGCTGAAGCCGTGGTGGGAAGTCTTCATGGACTATCTGCTGGTGCTCATGCTGATGGTGTCCATCCTCGCCGGGACACTTCTGCTGTCCCGGGACGGAGTCGTGTGCGTCCCCGTGCACTCCGTCTCCACAAACTACAACTCCCCCATGGAGCCCATGTCAGATTCGGTTTTTACAGCTGCGAAACAGACACCCGGGAGTCCGGCCATGGGGCGGCGGACCAACTTGGACTTCCAGCAGTACGTCTACATCAGCCAGGTTTGCAGAGCCAGCAACGGGGCACATTTACTTCAGTACCCTGAAGAAAATGCTCTTCGTATTTAGTATTTTTTTCATGTTTCCAGTCCAAATATCGAAATATTCTTAAATCAAGATTCATTTACTAGATCATTTGTACTTTTACTTAAGTAGGTATCGAACTATACCACTTTTACTTAAGTAGACATCTGACTGTAGCACTTTTACTAAAGTAGACATCTGACTGTAGCACTTTTACTAAAGTAGACATCTGATTGTAGCACTTTTACTTAAGTAGATATCTGACTGTAGCACTTTTACCTAAGTAGACATCTGACTGTAACACTTACTTAAGTAGACATCTGACTGTAACACTTTTACTAAAGTAGACATCTGACTATAGTACTTTTACTAAAGTAGACATCTGATTGTAGCACTTTTACCTAGGTAGACATCTGACTGTAACACTTACTTAAGCAGACATCTGACTGTAACACTTTTACTTAATTAGACATCTGATTGTAGCACTTTTACTTAAGTAGACATCTGATTGTAGCACTTTTACTAAAGTAGACATCTGACTATAGTACTTTTACTAAAGTAGACATCTGATTGTAGCACTTTTACCTAGGTAGACATCTGACTGTAACACTTTTACTTAAGTAGACATCTGACTATAGTACTTTTACTAAAGTAGACATCTGATTGTGGCACTTTTACCTAAGTAGACATCTGACTGTAACACTTTTACTTAAGTAGACATCTGGCTGTAGTACTTTTACCTAAGGAGACATCTGACTGTAACACTTTTACTTAAGTAGACATCTGAGTGTAGTACTTTTACTTAAGTAGACATCTAACTGTAGTACCTTTACTTAAGTAGACATCTGACTGTAGTACTTTTACTTAAGTAGACATCTGATTGTGGCACTTTTATTTAAGTAGACATCTGACTGTAGCACTTTTACTTAAGTAGACATCTTACTGTAGTGCTTTTACTTAAGTTGACATCTGACTGTAGTACTTTTACTTAAGTAGACATCTAACTGTAGTACTTTTACTTAAGTTGACATCTGACTGTAGTACTTTTACTTAAGTAGACATCTGACTATAGTACTTTTACTAAAGTAGACATCTGATTGTAGCACTTTTACCTAAGTAGACATCTGACTGTAACACTTTTACTTAAGTAGACATCTGGCTGTAGTACTTTTACCTAAGGAGACATCTGACTGTAACACTTTCACTTAAGTAGACATCTGACTGTAGTACTTTTACTTAAGTAGACATCTAACTGTAGTACCTTTACTTAAGTAGACATCTTACTGTAGTGCTTTTACTTAAGTTGACATCTGACTGTAGTACTTTTACTTAAGTAGACATCTAACTGTAGTACTTTTACTTAAGTTGACATCTGACTGTAGTACTTTTACTTAAGTAGACATCTGACTATAGTACTTTTACTAAAGTAGACATCTGATTGTAGCACTTTTACCTAAGTAGACATCTGACTGTAACACTTTTACTTAAGTAGACATCTGGCTGTAGTACTTTTACCTAAGGAGACATCTGACTGTAACACGTTCACTTAAGTAGACATCTGACTGTAGTACTTTTACTTAAGTAGACATCTAACTGTAGTACCTTTACTTAAGTAGACATCTGACTGTAGTACTTTTACTTAAGTAGACATCTGATTGTGGCACTTTTATTTAAGTAGACATCTGACTGTAGCACTTTTACTTAAGTAGACATCTTACTGTAGTACTTTTACTTAAGTTGACATCTGACTGTAGTACTTTTACTTAAGTAGACATCTAACTGTAGTACTTTGACTTAAGTTGACATCTGACTGTAGTACTTTTACTTAAGTAGACATCTAACTGTAGTACTTTTACTTAAGTAGACATCTGACTGTAGCACTTTTACAAGTAGACATCTAAATGTAGTACTTTTACTTAAGTAGACTTCTGACTGTAGCACTTGTACTTATGTAGACATCTGACTGTTGCACTTTTACTTAAGTAGACATCTGATTGTAGTACTTAAGTAGACATCTGATTGTAGTACTTTAGTAGACATCTGACTGTAGCACTTTTACTTAAGTAGACATCTAACTGTAGTACTTTTACTTAAGTAGACATCTGACTGTAGCACTTTTACTTAAGTAGACATCTGACTGTTGCACTTTTACTTAAGTAGACATCTGATTGTAGCACTTTTACTTAAGTAGACATCTGACTATAGTACTTTTACTAAAGTAGACATCTGACTGTAGCACTTTTACTAAAGTAGACATCTGATTGTAGTACTTAAGTACTTAAGTAGACATCTGACTGTAGCACTTTTACTTAAGTAGACATCTGACTATAGTACTTTTACTAAAGTAGACATCTGATTGTAGCACTTTTACCTAAGTAGACATCTGACTGTAACACTTTTACTAAAGTAGACATCTGATTGTAGCACTTTTACTTAAGTAGACATCTGACTATAATACTTTTACTAAAGTAGACATCTGACTGTAGTACTTTTACTTAATTAGCCATCTGACTGTAGTACTTTTACTTAAGTAGACATCTGACTATAGTACTTTTACCTAAGTAGACATCTGACTGTAGTACTTTTACTTAAGTAGACATCTGACTGTAGTACTTTTACTTAAGTAGACATCTGATTTTAGTACTTAAGTAGACATCTGACTGTAGTACTTTAGTAGACATATGACTGTAGTACTTTTACTTAAGTAGACATCTGACTGTAGTACTTTTACTTAAGTAGACATCTGACTATAGTACTTTTACTAAAGTAGACATCTGACTGTAGCACTTTAACTTAAGTGGACATCTGACTGTAGTACTTTTACCTAAGTAGACATCTGACTGTAACACTTTTACTAAAGTAGACATCTAATTGTAGCACTTTTACTTAAGTAGACATCTGACTATAGTACTTTTACTAAAGTAGACATCTGACTGTAGCACTTTTACTAAAGTAGAAATCTGACTGTAACACTTTTACTAAAGTAGACATCTGACTATAGTACTTTTACCTAAGTAGACATCTGACTGTAGTACTTTTACTTAAGTAGACATCTGACTGTAGTACTTTTACTTAAGTAGACATCTAATTGTAGCACTTTTACTTAAGTAGACATCTGACTATAGTACTTTTACTAAAGTAGACATCTGATTGTAGCACTTTTACCTAAGTAGACATCTGACTGTAACACTTTTACTTAAGTAGACATCTGATTGTAGCACTTTTACTTAAGTAGACATCTGACTATAATACTTTTACTAAAGTAGACATCTGACTGTAGTACTTTTACTTAATTAGCCATCTGACTGTAGTACTTTTACTTAAGTAGACATCTGACTATAGTACTTTTACTTAAGTAGATATCTGACTGTAGCACCCTTACTTAAGTAGACATCTGACTGTAGTACTTTTACTTAAGTAGACATCTGATTGTAGTACTTAAGTAGAAATCCGACTGTAGTACTTTAGTAGACATCTGACTGTAGAACTTTTACTTTAGTAGACATCTGATTGTAGTACTTAAGTAGACATCTGACTGTAGTACTTTAGTAGACATCTGACTGTAGTACTTTTACTTAAGTAGACATCTGATTGTTTTACTTTTAATTAAGTAGACATCTGACTGTAGTACTTTAGTAGACATCTGACTGTATTACTTTTACTTAAGTAGACATCTGACTGTAGTACTTAAGTAGACATCTGACAATAGTACTTTTTCTTAAGTAGACATCTGACTGTAGTACTTAAGTAGACATCTGACAATAGTACTTTTACTTAAGTAGACATCTGACTATAGTACTTTTATTTAAGTAGACATCTGACTGTAGTACTTAAGTAGACATCTGACTATAGTACTTTTATTTAAGTAGACATCTGACTGTAGTACTTAAGTAGACATCTGACTGTAGTACTTAAGTAGACATCTTACTGTAGCCCTTTTCCTCCAGTAATGAAGCTGTGTACTCTGTCCGCCTCTGCAGGTTTGCTATCACGAGGCGTTGCCCTGGTACTCACGCTTTCTCCCATACGTGACTCTGCTCCACACGCTGGTTCTGCTGGCCAGCGGCTGCTTCTGGTTCCACTTCCCTCTTACGTCGGCTCGTATCGAGCACTTCCTGTCGCTCCTCGCCAAATGTTGCGAATCGCCCTGGACGACGAGGGCACTGTCGCACACGGCCAAACTGGACACCCGCTTTTCGGAGGCGGAACAAGTGGCCCGACCCAAAGTGCCGTCTTCGTACAAACCGCGCAAGTCGAGTCTGGACTCGGGGACGGACAGCCCTCTGCTGGCGGGGACTGATAGTGCATCCACTACAACGCAGCCGTCTCCATGTCCCTCCACGTTATCCAACGTCTCCACGCTCTCCGCCCGCTCGCTCAAGGAGCCGGTCCTGCCGGCGCAGCTCGTCCCGGAAGGCTCCGGACCGGGAGCCACGTTGGACCGCAGCGACAGGGAACAGGCCAGAGCTCTGTTCGAGAGAGTGCGCAGGTTTCGCACTCACTGCGAGAGTTCGGATGTTATCTATAAGGTAACATACAAGTATGTTCATCACGGTTGGAGTTAAAAATCTTAATTTGTGTTCTACTAAAGAAACAAAGACACCTACATTTTCGATGCACTGGGGGTAAGCAGATAAACCAAATTTGTATTTTGGTTGAACTAATCCTTTATGATCTGGGACCATTTTTTGGGATTACCACCTGGATTTGGCCTACCCAAATTGAAAAGCCTCCCATACACACATACTGACTGTTCAACATGTTGGTGTCATTTTACAGGAAATCCTTTTGGAGTTACATAATACACTACTAAAAGTGATAAACATGTAAGTATAGGTTGTCTAAGCTGTAACCCCCCCCCCCCCCCCCCAAAAAAGAGAAGGTTTTTGATTATTTATTTTTTTATAAATTCATTTTTGAAAGTGTGTAACTCAGGCCCTGTGAGCTCTAGCACCCTGCAGACAGTTTGGGCTGTTTCCACTAAATTCTTATCCTAGACATCTAGACACACCCTAGCGGCAGCAAATCTAATGGTCTGGTCAGGCCAATCACATCGTGTATAGAGTCGGTGGGCGGGGCTTAACATAGTGACAGCCGAGTTGCGTTTGCGTGCTTCTAGTAAACACAGAAACTGGCAAACGGCGGTCTTTCGAATCAGCTTTGATCGTGACTCTGGAAGACTTGGAGTTAAGCTTTTCTCTGAGAAAAGAACAAAGAACGGCACTGAAGTTATTCTTAAGAAGGGAAGATGTGTTCGAGTTTAGCCGACCGGATACGGTGAATGTTTAATCTGTCAACAAGCTCCGCTTCACCTTCGTTGCTCTGGTTGGTTGTAGCGCTATCCTATCGAGTACAGAGGGAGTTTGAAAGACAACCGTTTATCCGCCCCTCGGGGAGTTTTCAAACCAAACGTCTTGATATGGATCTGGCTTGCAGGCTACTAAATTCCAGAAAATAGTGAAAAAAAGGATTTTGTCTGTGTCATGTTGTATGCAAGATTTATTTAAATGGCTCTGAAGGGAGGACCCCCCCACCCCTACCCACCCCCCTTACCCTGCGACACCCCTTTTAACCTCCCCACCTCCATATACAGTGGTATAAATGCAATATCCCAGAGTCATTAAATTAATTGAATATGCTGGAAACAGCCCAAACTGTCTGCAGGGTGCTAGAGGACACAGAGCCTGATTTACACACTTTCAAAAATGAATTTACAACCAAAGAAAATCAAAAAGCGTCTCTTAAAGCTCAGACAACCTATACTTAGGTTATGTTATGTTTATCACTTTTAGCAGTGTTTTATGTAACTCCAAAGGGTTTCCTGTAGAATGACACCAACATTATGTTGCTGATAATTTACTCACCCCCGTGTCAGCCAAGACATCCGTGTTTTTCTTTCTTCAGTCGAAAAGAAATTAAGGGTTTTAATCAGGATTTTTCTCCTTATAATGGATTTCAATGGGCCTCAAACAGTTCAAGGTCCAAATGACAGTTTCAGTGCAGCTTCAAAGGGCTTTAAACAACACCAGACGATGAGTACGGGTCTTATCTGGCCAAACAATTGCTCATTTAAACAAAAAATGTTAAATGTTTACGTTTTATAAGCACAAATGCACGCCATGCTCTGTTCTGTGATACGGGATTGCGCTTTAATGTCACATTTTGTAATATTATGGTGACAGAAGTTTCATTTTTTGGGTGAACTATCCCTTTAACAACAAGTGGCGCAACCGACGTGTTTTCTCAACTCTTCCTGTAGGTGTACACGGCTCAGACGGTGTTCAAGGTCCTGAAGTTCGTCCTGATCGTGAGCTACACCACTCCTCTCCTGAGCTCCATCTCCTTCAGTCACGTCTGCCAGCTTCACTCTCATGCTCTGACGGGGTACAGCGTCTTCCAGTGCAGTCACTCGCTGTCCTCCGTCCTGCGCAAGCTGATGCAGGCCTACGTCTCGCTGCTCTTCCTGTTTGGGCTGCTGGGCGTCTACGCCCTCTTCTGGATCTTCCACAAGTATGGCCGTCCCGAGACAGGAGAGGACTGTGTCCATGTAGTCTGTAGTCTGTCTCCATGTGTGAGTGTCGAGAGATTCTGCTGACTGAACTAACGTGCCTGTTTGTGTTCCAACACATTCTAAATGCTAATAGAGTGCATTAGTCCCGCCCACTTTTCACCGCCATTGGTTCCGAAAATGATTGGTCCATTCCATTTTTTTCACAGAGATTCTAAAGTCTTAGTCTAAAGTGAAAAATGATCTTCTTATTTAGGATTTTTTTTCTTGTTTCCAGTCCAAATATTAAAAAAAATCTTAAATAAAGATTAATTTACTAGATAAGTAAATTACATATGATATTTTTTCTTGTTTTCTGGGGAAACATATCTAAATGAAGTAAGTTTTTGCTTAAAACAAGCAAAATTATCTGCCAATGTGGTGAGAAAAATAATCTTATTTCTGTTTGGGACGGAAACAAGAAACAAGTTCCCTTTCGAAAGGGAACTGGCGCTGTGTCAGCTGACGCTACGGGGAATGCCTCCAGCGTGACAAGCATCTGAACTACTATCAAATCACGGCAATCCTATTGACCGGCGACAGACTATGATGTCATCAAGGTGCGACCAGGAAGTATATAAGGGCGCCTTGAAAACATGACACCTGCTTCTTTGTCTTCAGGGACTGATTTGTCTGAATGCTTCAAGTCATAAGGTAATCCAAATTCATTTGTTTTTTGCCTGGGATTAAAGGTAGGGTAGGTAAGTAGCCAAAACCAAACTTGTTTAAACGTTCTTTATATATCATTACATAATTAAAATGTAAGTACTCTAAAAAAGAAAGTATAAAATTTGAGTGTCTGTAGACCTCTCACGACTGTTTTAAAGACAGCTCATTATTTCCATTCACTCCACCCCTTCCAGCCCCTTCTGGGCTCTTTCCAAAGCCACGCCCCCAAAAACACATGAACGCGCCTCACCGACCAATCAGCTGGAAGACGCATTATTGACCTGAGAGGAGCGGTGTGGTGTGCATGTAGTGACATCATGTCAGAATCACATGTAATAAAACATCTAACTTTATCAGAATGAATATAAACACACTATCAAACTAGAATACCCATACTGGTAAAGTTTAAAATATATTTTTGTTTGATTCGGTAACGAGCTAGTTATATTTATAAGGCGTTTACACATGCATTTTGTTATCTAAAGTTACGTTTTGCGAAATTCAACACGACAGCGATCAACTTGAGCTAAGCATTTTGAGTGTTTATCATCTCTACTAATGGCTAAGTGTATAACTTTATGCTAAGTAATGTTATGCTATATTAGGCAGCTTCATGTGCTAGTGATACATGCTTCATGAAAACATAAACCATTGTTTGCCTTCGCTGACTGAAAAACCAGGCACCGTGCATTTTGAATGCTTTTGCTCTTCCTAGGGGTGCGCGCATGTGTGGGCGGGTCCTGTAGCGAAAGCGGTGGTTGCCATGGTAGCGAGAGAGAGTGACAGTCGCCCAAGCCAATCATTTTTTTCGTCCCGAATGAAAATAATGAGCGGTGTTTATTGCAGATTAAACAGTCTAGAGTTAGTTGATTTTTAAACTCTCTTTTTCAGAGTACTTACATTTTAATTATGTATTGACATATAAAGAAAGTTTAAACAAATGTGGACAAAAGTGTTTTAGATCATTCTTACCTTTAAGAGAATACACAATCAAGCTCTTATGGAGTTGTTTGTTTGATTGTGTGCAATGTGAGCGGGTTTTCAATCCGAGATCGCTCCACTCGGATTGGTGATGTGGTCCCGCTCACGCCGAGGCTGAGCACGGTTCCTCGGATGGGCTCGCCGATCGCCACGAGAGGGCTGTTCCCTCCGGCGATCTAGTGACTGACGAGATTAATCACAAGTGCTCTTAGATGGCTGGTGAGAAGGGAAATTAGTTCTTAGCCATCCTGACCATGTATGCTGAGCCGATTAATGCTATGAACGCGCTACATCCAGGCTGCGGCCGTCATGTGGGCCTGGTATTAAATACACCTTGATGACGTCATAGTCTGTCGCCGGTCAATAGGATTGCCGTGATTTGATAGTAGTTCAGACACCTGTCAGGCTGGAGGCGTTCCCCATAGCGTCAGCTGACGCAGCGTCTCGTTCCCTGTTCTCAGGGAACTAAGGTTACAGTCGTAACCAGAGACGATTTCAATCAGAAACAAGCCTTTTTTCTCACCCCATTGGCAGATCATTTTTCCTGTTTTAAGCAAAAACTCTCTTCATTTTGATTTGATTTTCAACAAAACAAGAAAAAATATCTTATGTGGTTTAACTTATCTAGTAAATAAATCCTGGCTTAAGAATTGTTAGATATTTAGACTAGAAACAAGACAAAATAATTCCAAGCTATATAATGGCAGTGACTTGTTTCTCTGTTTTTGAAGTCCATAAAAGTGCATCTAATAATAATAATAATAATAATAATAATGTGTTCGATTTATATAGAGCTTTTCAAGGTCCTCAAAGCGCTTTACATTGAAGGGGGTATCTCCTCAACCACCACCAGCTTATGGCGGAGAGGAGACCGAGTGATGAAGCCAATCAGGAGAGGGGGATGATCAAGCGGCCATGATAGACAGCGGCCAATGGGCAAATTTGGCCAGGATGCCGGGGTTACACCCTTACTCTCTTTCCGAAGGACATCCTGGGATTTTTAACGACCATAGAGAGTCAGGACCTCGGTTTAACGTCTCATCCGAAAGACGGTGCTCTTTGTCAGTATAGTGTCCCCATCACTATACTGGGGCGTTAGGACCCACACAGACCACAGGGTGAGCGCCCCCTGCTGGCCTCACTAACACCTCTACCAGCAGCTCCTGGTTTTCCCAGTTGGTCTCCCATCCAGGTACTGACCAGGCTCAGCCCTGCTTAGCTTCAGTGGGAAACCAGTCTTGGGCTACAGGGTGATATGGCTGCTGAATTTTTAGTGGTGTCCGAAACAATAGCGGAGATGTTCGAGTGCACTCATTCAATCCCACATTTCACCACAATAACGAGTGTACAGCCGATATACACTCAACGGTTGTCTGACTTCACGCACTCGTTTATATTCACTCCTTCAAGTGAACAATATTAGTGGACTAAAGTAGGAAATAGTGAATGAGGGTTTAGGCAACCTGGTCTCACAGAATTCAGTGAAATGAACACGGACCCTTAAATCAAAATCTGTGGTAGTTTCACAGAATCGCTGAAAATGTGATGGGTCCACGGAAGTGATGCCTATGTAAGTCAATGACAAGCAGCATTTTAACATTTTAAATGTTGTATTCAGTAAACCATGAACATTACCCATTATCATTATCACTTGAGAATTGCTGTTCAATGAATATTAACTTTCTTTTAAACTTAAATTCTATTTATTAAACTATGAAATTATTTATTAAACTTGTATGTCTTATATTAAGGATTATATTTGAACAGGGTTACAAACAACTCGATAGCACAAGCACGACAGTCCAACTAACAAATACATTACAATAATGACCAGATTACAGGGTTATAAAGATCATGAAAAGAGGACACAAACATTAGGAGTATAGTATCTTACCTGTCGGACACACTGTGAGCTGATCTTGAAACAGACACTGAGGGGTTTTAGATGCTCCATACGGTGTGGAAATGAACGGGTCTTTATCATCGCTGAAGTGAGCGACAATATTATCGCAAATGGACTAACAAGCGAACATGACACACGAGCATAGTCAAGCAAAAGCAGCATATATTAGATCTGTGAAACAAACAAAATCAATGTTACCTGCCTATCGAGAAGGAATAAAGCAACGCTCAAAAAGTATTTGAAATTAACATGATTTCTTAATGTTTAGCATATCAGGGCCATTTTATGATTAATAGAAATACATTCCTTACATACAGCTCCTTTAAAAAGTCAAGGCCAAAGAGCCCAACCAAAGTAAACACTGATCACCATAATGGTGACTTATTTCAAACTGTTGGATAGGGGTGTATTCCAGAAAGCAAGGTTAACTTACCATCACATATACCCTGAGCTCTCGGTTCCAAAAACGAGTCCACGAGTAAGTTCTCAGAGTGTGTTCCCGGCTAATTTACAAGACATTCTCAACAGAGCGACGAATCGATGATTCACAGTGGAAACAAACGCTAAGAAAGAGTGTGCCGTTCTACTTCCTTCTTCTTCTTTTGTTTAATGACGATTTACATAACCTAATTAGTGCACAGCACCACCTATCTGGTGGTTATGCAACACTTTAAAACATTTGTGTTTTTGTTGGTTTAACTTTAAAAAGTAAGAAACCTAGTTGCCTTAAAATTTTGAGTTTAAGGAAATTAGTTTAATAAATAGAAACTCTAAATATTATTGTATCTGAACCACATAAAAAATTGATAAATTATGAAAATAGCGCTATTTGACATGTTTCACTGCGTCATCAGAAATAAAACACACACAAATTCTTACACAAACCCAATATGCTTACACAATCTTTTAATAATATTTTAATAAAGTTAGTTGAATCTCATTTTTTAAAATTGTATCAACTCAAATTTTTAATTTCAATGAACTCAAAATTTTAAGGCAACCAGTTTAATTTTTTTTTTAAATAATTTTTTACAGTGAATAATTTTTTCAATGTCTTCAATTAATATGTCATCTTTGTTCTCTGAGAATAAGGGTTATGTTGTTTGTTTGATGCTAGTTAATTTAATTCAGATCCATGGGTGAGATGACAATAAAAATAAATATATTTGAATTGCATTAACATTTAAACTTTATTTTTATTATTATAATAATTCTTTAGAATTAATTTATAATATTGTATATTATATAACTGAAACAAATTTGGTTATATTAATAACTCTATTAATTATATAAAACACATCTAAATACCTCTCAAGCAAATTAACCCTGGATCATGAGCTGCTCCGGAGCAGGTTATGTTCAGAGAGTGAGTTGCTATACTTACATACCCTGAAAGTTACCTCCGTTTTTGGAACCGAAAGTTGAGGTTATCCGCTAACTTACTCTTAAACATACCCGGGTATGTCACATAACCTGCTTTCTGGAACACCCTCCAGGAGAAGTTGGATATATCTTCAGCAGGATTCTTTACTGAGAACTTGCTGTTTGTTCGCTGTAGTCATCAAGTCTCACAAACAGTATAAAACACATTTATTTAATTTATCCACATTTCAGGGGGAGGGATTTACACAGTAGATGAGACAATCTAACCAAAATAATGTTAAATAGTGTTGGGTCCAGGGGCCTATTGCACAAAACTAGGATAAGGGATTAAGCCGGGATATCTTGGTGATCCTGGCTCAATTTATCCACTAATATAGTTATTTTTCATTATCATTCTTTGGATTATGCAAAATACAATTTTGTGTAATACATGTCATTGTTATGCAAGTGAAAAATATATAACAGTACAAAACAGTACACAGTTTTTGATCAGTAATGTACAGCAAAAACAATACAATCTTACATTTATAAAAGATAATTACTTTCCTTTTTAAAAACATTTCTATATAGGTGTACTCATGTACAGATATATATGCTATATACACTGTAAAATATAATTAGTTAGACTTACTTTAAAAAAAAAGCATGTGTGGCAGGAGCAGTGTAAATTTATGTTAACTAATAAGAAGATCCGACTACGCCACCCTAAGGAATAACCCCAGGGAAAATACTTAAAACCACTTAATAATGAAGTAACAAAGCACACAAGTTCGATTCCCTCATAAAAAGCAAGCAAGAGATGTGAGTAAAGTATAAAAATACCACAATTGTTTATTACAAAAAGAGTTTAAAATTTAAGCACAAAACATGCAGGTCCCCACTTCAAAGAAAGGGAAAAAAAATACAAAAAAAAAAAAATAAAGAAACAGCTTAAATAATAATCATATACATATAAACAAAACAAATACCAGCAGGGCTGAGGCTCCCAATGGCGGGAATCAATGGAGATGGTGGTTCTACAAGAGCACACTTGCACGCACACACACCCGTGCACACCCGTGGGGAAAAATGGACGTGACGCATCCCAGGTAACAACCAATCAGCCTTTAAATAGGACAATACTGATTGCTGATTGGTGGGCACTGCTGTCAATCACCTAATCCTGTTACACATGCAATTTGAATGTTGCACAACCAAACCGAACACTGATGATAATGGCGAGTTCAAACTAAAATGTAGGAAGTCAGCCTTTGTGATGTTCTCTCAAATTTTTCAATTGTATTGACAATTCAACATTCAAGATGACGAAGACAACTAGAGAAAGATAACTGCAGAAGTGGAGGAAATGAGTGAAATGGCTACTAAGAATTGGGCAGCCTTTTGTTCTTTTTTTTTTGCTTGATAAAATGCCTCTAACTCAAACCAATTATTTAGTCTTAACTTGGGTTTTCTGAGTAAACATGGCGTACAGATTACTAGATTTGTACAATTAGGATAATATAGTTCACCCAAAATGAGAGAGGGACTGAGGACCAGGACAGAGTTTGAAGAACCTTGATTTAAAACTTTATAACGTAAAACATCTTGCATCTGCCAGAGCGCCTTCCATATTCAACTTGTGGAGAAAGTGTAGTGCCTCTCGCAGTTCAAACGCTTATGCAACATCTGACGTCAGTTACTCTATTTTCATACGTTGAAATCTTTCTTTCACTTCCTTAATTTCATTTACGACATTCTTTAACTGATTGATTCCTTCCTTCATGTCTTTAATGAATTTCTCAGTTTTGTTCTTGAACTCTTTTTCATTCATTTGTTTAGGTCTGGGTGTTTCTGCCAGCCTGTTATTGCTGTCTTGCACCTCGCCTTCGAGAATCTCTTCAAGATCATCAAGCACAGAACTAATCTCAGCAAACGTTTTTGATAGATTTCCACTGAATTTCAACATTTTAGCAATCCGGTAACCCATTTCTCTGTTATCATTTCTCTGGAACACCTGCCTTTTTTTAAAAAAAAAAAAGAAGTAGGAGAAACGTTCACGCATTTCATTGGCTTTGTGTTCTGCTTGTCTTCGGTCATTCAGTATTTCCAAAGTACGAATACACATCTTTTCTACTATGCAAATAATAGGGCTGATTTTCTTCTGAAACTCCTCAAGTTCAGTTTCAATGGTTTTTCTGAAGTTATTCTCCTTGTATGTTTTCAGGAATACAGAAGCCACACATGTACCAGTTACAGTTAAAGCTGCAGTTGCCATTCCAGCAACAATAAAAGATACCCCTGCAGTAAATACACTTAAAGCCAATCCCGTAATCAAGGCAGTTGCTCCCGCTACTGCTCCTCCTATAGGGAGACCAGTAGCACGTCTGTAATCTTCTTCAAACTTTTCCACATGAGAACTCATTTCCTCTAGATGCTTCAGACATTGAGGAGAAACTTCCTCACTTAGCATTTTCAATTCTTCTTTGAGATCAGTAATGTCAGACCTAGAGAAAAGAAACATCAGTCATTTTCTATATATCATATGCAGGGTGATCTATCCATCATATAACTGCTCCACACGGATCTGGGGGGGCGATCGCCTTCCGTATTCAGCTTTTTGCAGTGCCTCTGCAGTTCAAAATGCTTATGCTACGTCTGACGATTGTAACTGGTAGCGTAAGCATTTTGAACTGCAGAGACACTTTCAACACTTTTTCCATTAGCTGATTACGGAAGATGAATATGGCAGTCCAGACAAAATAGATATTTTTCTTACACAAATGCAACACTTTGCTTCCTTTATTAACCCTAGAGAGCCGTGTGGAGCAGTTATATGATGGATAGATGCACTTTTATGGATTTCAAAAATGACTTATCAAGTCAATGCCAATTTAAAGCTTGGGAGAGCCAGGATATTTATAATATAACTCTTATTTAGTTCATGTATACCTAGGGTGAGTAACTCATGGGCTAATTTTCATTTTTGGGTGAACTGTCCCTTTAAAGGTTCATAAGTTATTGTTACAAATCATTCCCATTTTTACTTCCGGAACCCGACTCTTGCAATCTATGTTAGAGGTAAAACTATAATGCGATCTTATTGCCTTATCCTCAGGTCTTTGAGGCAGTACTCTTTCCAGAGTCTCCGTGAGAAAGGGTCCATGCTAGACGCACCGGACCTCCATAATGACCTGGCCTTCCTCCTGCACATGGCCGACCAGTACGACCCTCTGCTGTCCCAACGGCTGTCGGTGTTCCTGTCTCCGGTCAGCGAGACCCGTCTGCTGGAGGAGAGCCTGGAGCGCCGCTGGGGGGCCGAGAGACTGCGCTCCATGATCACGGCTGACCCTCAGGGCCGAAATCTGCTGCAGCTCGTGGCCCTGCCTCGCCTGCCCCTCGCCCTCTTCACCCTCAGCCAGCTGGAGGTGCTGAAGCTGGAGCTCATCGGAGACGCCAAACTCACCGCGCAGATATCTAACATGACTGCACTCAGGTATGCTTTCACATTATCACACATTACTTCAGCTCTGGGCAAGGTAAAAAGGTCACATGCCGATATCAGAGTTTGCCTGATTGAATATAGGGTTTCAGAAGGTTTGTAAACAATCGGCACCAAGATACTTCCGGGTGGCAGAACGCGAGCGGCTTCTACAAACTGAAGAGATCCAGACGGCGACTGTAAACAGCTACACAAATGTTGATTAAAGTTGAAACTATAAAGAAAACGTGTTGTGTTTGGGGTTGCGCCGTCAGATATACAGCAAAAGATTTTATCGATTTCCTTTTAGAAAAAAGTAAATATATCCAGCCAAACCTGTGGGTGAGGAGGCTAAAGCAAGTGGACGTCGTCAAAAGAGACGCTACAGAGAAGTATTCTCAAAACGGTCCATCTACGAAATCATTGTGGAGCATAATTATCTTCAGCTAGGGAAATTCGAGACTAATATTAGTCAACTTAAGATCTCTTTTAAAGATCGAACTCATTGCCAGTCACTGCCTGAAGTAAAAGTATTATACAAGGAAGAGACAGAACTTCTAGTCAATGGAAGAAATAGGAAAAGCAAAACATAGTTGTAGGCTGATGGAAGATTGATGCGTGTACCACACTGGCTTCATCATCACCGCGAGTTTAGTTTGAGTGAATGCCTAACGTTAGCGGAGTAGCGCTAGTCTACAGCACGCTATCCTTTTCACCGTCAGAAGCTCACGTCTGTGCCATATCCGACCCCGACCTAGCAACAGAAAACGATCATAGCATTTTTAGTTAGATAACAGGGAAATAGACCATCTACGATAGCCTAACATGTAGTAAGTCAAACAGCAACAGTCACTAAAATAAAAATTATGGTACTAGACTTGCGCTTCATCTACTAGACCAAGGTAAGACATTTCATGTATTGCTATCTCCTGAATTAGTTCATCAGTCCCTCAATAATCATGTTAAAGGGGTACTTCAGCGCTGGGAAGATGAATCTGTATTTAAACTGTGTCATCAATGCAGTAGAAATGTGAAATTATTTTTGAATTTGGTGTCTTCTAGACTGAGAAAAGACAGAAAATGTATTTTTGTCCCATGGGGATGAAAGACTACAATTCCCAGAATGCTTCGCTGCCCTGTGAGGCCATTCCCAACGCCACCAACTTCATTACTGTGACTGAGTTAGAGAAGACACTACAATTAAAAACTGAACGTGTCTGTTCAATATAATGAGTGAGTCACCGCGCGAGTGTCACAGCACTGAGCACTAACTGCAGGAGTGCAACTAACTAACTGCGACTACATTCGCGGCATACATTCACAACGCGAGTTCAGTCTGGCACGCATTTCAGATCATGCCTTTGCAAGCTTAACTTTCATAGAAATGAATTTGAGAAGTTAAAAGACTTACATTGCTCACCATAGCTCCGTTTAAATGATCCTGTCTGCAAGCTGAGCTCTCCCTGCCAGTTGAGTGTAATCTCCCATCCCCCAATGCCGGATTCAAAACATGCGGAAATGGCTCCCTCTGCTGGCTGTAGTCTTTAGCCTCTGGGCAAACATTCCTCCTATGATGCAAAAATCATAATTTTGCATCATAGGAGGAATTTTTCCAGAAATAAAATGCATAAATCTCTTGTCTCAGGGAGATATGAGGGGGGAAAGCACAATAATTTGAATATTCTCCAGGGTTTCTACTGATACAAAGCCATATGCTAATCGCTGAAGTAACCCTTTAACTATGTCTGAATCCCATGCAATTTACTAGCGTTGCCATAGGAACGCTTCGGCTTTTGCCACCAGGACGAACATTTATTACTGTTGTGACGTCATGGTGAATTGTCATATTGAGAATGCTTTTTAACGGTCCCATGGCATGGATTTTTCTGACGGATATAGGGATGGATGGATGGATAGACAGAGATAGATAGATAGATAGATAGGTAGGTAGGTAGGTAGGTAGGTAGGTGGTAGGTGGTAGGTAGGTAGGTAGGTAGGTAGGTGGTAGGTAGGTAGGTAGGTAGGTAGGTAGGTAGGTAGGTAGGTAGGTAGGTAGGTAGATAGATAGATAGATAGATAGATAGATAGATAGATAGATAGATAGATAGATAGATAGATAGATAGATAGATAGATAGATAGATAGATAGATAGATAGAAATAGTCAGATGATGGATGGGTGGATGGATGGACATAGATAGATAGATAGATAGATAGATAGATAGATAGATAGATAGATAGATAGATAGATAGATAGATAGATAGATAGATAGATAGATAGATAGATAGATAGATAGATAGAAATAGTCAGATGATGGATGGGTGGATGGATGGACATAGATAGATAGATAGATAGATAGATAGATAGATAGATAGATAGATAGATAGATAGATAGATAGATAGATAGATAGATAGATAGATAGATAGATAGATAGATAGATAGATAGATAGATAGATAGATAGATAGATAGATAGATGGATGGACAGTGTGCCATGATCACTGACATCTCTAACTATTTTAGCCTTGTGGTGAGGATAAGAAAGTGTGAGATGAGCTAATTAGGCCAGTTTCTCCTCAGGGAGCTACACCTCTACCACTGCACTGCATCGGTGGAGCCGGGGGCGCTGCAGCACCTGCAGGAGCATCTGGAGACTCTGCACCTCACCTTCACCCAGCCCACTGAGGTCCCGTCCTGGGTCTACTCGCTCCGCGGCCTGCAGGAGTTGCACCTGAGCGGGAGGCTGAGCAGCGAGGGCGGGATGGGGCGTGGCTGGGCCCTCTGCAGCCTCCGCCAGCTGCGGCATCTGCGCCTCCTGGTGCTGCGTGGGGCGCTCCAGAAAGTCCCGGGGGAGCTGAGCGAGATAGCGGGGAGTCTGCTAAAGCTGGAGGTGTACAATGAAGGCACCCGGTTGCTGGTTCTCACGGGACTGAGGCGCTTAACCGGATTGGCTGAGGTGCAGCTGCAAGGATGCCAGTTGGAGAGATTGCCATCGGCGCTGCTGGCGCTTACAGGCCTGCGCAGTTTGGACTTGCAACACAACAGTCTGCGCACTCTTGAGGAGCTTTTGGGGTTGCAGCATCTGCGCCGCCTGTCCTGTCTGCGCCTCGCCTATAATCAAGTGTTGGCTCTTCCGGCCAGTGTAGGAGTGCTTCGTTCACTGGAGATCCTAGATTTGGCTCACAACCAGCTGCAAAACTTACCCTCGTCCCTCTTTACGCTTCGCAGACTTCGCCGCCTTCTCCTAGCCGGAAACCTTCTGGAGGATTTGCCATCGGAGGTCGGTGCCCTGACGCTCCTTAGCGAACTGGACCTGAGCGCAAACAGACTCGAACGCCTTCCCAAAGAGCTTTTCGGGAGCTGCGTGGAGCTTCGCAGCTTGAATGTGTCGAATAACTCTCTGGGCTCGCTCCCGGCGGGTCTGTGTGGCCTGACTCAGCTGTCCCGTCTGGACCTGCGGGGGAACAGTCTGGAGGAGCTGCCCCTGGAGCTGGGGTGCTGTTTTGGGCTCCGTGGGGGCGGATTGCTGGCGGAAAACTGGCTGATGCACACCCTGCCTCGACAGGTCCGGGACGTCCTGCAGCAGGCCGGCTCTTCTGAACCTCCCTCGCGACCCAGTTCGGACTGCTTTCCGGCCTTTTCCACCGCACAGTGGAGCTTCCACTCCGCACTGGAGTCTCGGATATAACACATCAGCTTCAGAGGGAGCTTACAGACTTATTTCATTAACAATATTTAAAGGAGTAGTTCGCTTTAAAATTAAATTAAGTCATGTTACCATTATTTAAATAGTGCTTTTACAATGCTGACTGTTTTAAAGCAGCTTCACAGTGTTAAACAGAAAGATAATGCAACACAATTTGATTTGGCTGTACGGTCACTCTGGAGAAAACGGTGATGTTATCCAGCTAATTTAAATTATCATACAGTGTCAATGTGGGCAGATCGGTACACTCTAAAAATTGCTGGGTTAGTCCATATTTGACCCAACATTGGGTTGTTTTTTACCCTGAAATTTTTTGTTTGTAATGTGAAATTTTAGTGTCCCCAACTGAGCAAGCCAAAAGCCAAAGGTGAAAGTGGCAAGAAACCAACACTCCTTTAGGGCCAAAATGGAGAAAAAAAATAAACCTTGGGAGAAACCAGACTCAGTCGGGGTGCCAGTTCTCCTCTGGCCTATTAACACACCGTGTATGATTATTATTCTGGCAACCTTACAGGTCTTAAGTCATATTAGATCGAAGGATTGGAGTCGTCACGCCGGAGACGGGTTTATTTAAGATGTTGTGTCGATGCGGCATTTACAAGGGAGTCTAATTGACCCGCTCTCTGCAGACACTCCAGAATGCGTTGGTCATGTCCAGGCAGGTCCACCATCCAATCCGGACACGGCCCGGATCCGGGATAAACCTCGAGATAAACAGAGAGACTAACATTAGCGTAGATGCCACTCTTTTTATGATGTAACGAGTACATCAGGTGTTATGGGAAGTGTTCCCGGTTCCGGCTGACCTAGTTAATGCAGCCTAACAATCAGTCGATTGATTTGAATAATGAAAGTTAAAAATGTTCTATGTGTATGCCATAGTAAAGAGGTGTTTTTAGTCTAGATTTAAACTGACAGAGTGTGTCTGCTTCCCGAACAATGCTAGGAAGACTATTCCACAGTTTAGGTGCTAAATAGGAAAAGGATCGACCGCCTGCAGTTGATTTAGATATTCTAGGTATTATCAACTGGCCAGAGTTTAGAGACCGCAATAGACGTGATGGAGTATAATGTGTTAAGAGCTCACTCAAGTACCGGGGAGCTAAACTATTTAGTGCTTTGTAAGTAATAAGCAAGATTTTAAAATGCATGCGATGTTTAATAGGGAGCCAGTGCAGTGTTGACAGAACTGGACTAATATAACCATACTTCCTGGTTCTAGTAAGAACTCTAGCTGCTGCGTTTTGGACCAGCTGGAGTTTGTTTATTAAGCGAGCAGGGCAACCACCCAGTAGAGCATTACAATAATCTAGCCTTGAGCTCATGAACGCATGTACTAACTGTTCAGCATTTTGCATTGAAAGCATGTGCCGTAATTACCCCATTAATTTACACACCCTCAAGCCAACCTAGGTGAATATGATATTCTTCTTTCTGATGAACACAATTATTAATAAACATCCTGATGCATCTGTTGATTTTGAAGCTTAAAAAAGCACTTCCATCTATCATAAACATACTCCACACAGCTACGGGGGGTTAATAAAGACCTTCTGAAGCGAAGTGATGGAGTTTTCTAAGATAAATATCCATATTTAATACTTTATAAAGTATAATATCTAGCTTTTGCCAAATCGCCTACCGTATTCAACTTACGGGGAAAAAAATGAACGTATAAAGTCAGGTCGTAGCCTAAGCGTTTTGAACTGCGAGATGCACCTATAGGATGGCTTGAGGGTGATTAAATCATGGGGTAATTATCCTCTTTAAAGTCAACTACTCATTTAACAACCCTCATGAAAAAGAAGGACACTTTAGCATACCTTTAAAAAGAGAACTTAAAGGTGCGGTATTGCCAACCATTCCGTGTAATACTGAATCGTCCCGTATTTAAGGCATCAATCTAAATTGAGAGTGAATTATTCCTATGAGAAAATCATTGTTTGATTTGCGAACAAGTGCTTTTTCCCATTTTTAGACTGTCACCGTTGGCATATAATGCAATAAACAGTGCTAAAGTCAACAGATTTAACTAATAGATCTGCCAATCTCTGCGTAATAAATAAATAAAATGATGCTGCCATCTTTCTAAAGCCATTTTACACTTTTGAATTACTCAGTAACTATACATCCATCACATTTAATATTGTCTATTGTTGCTTCATTTATGTTTGTCTTTCTTCAGAGACAAAATTAACTAAATCAAAACTTTGAGCTTGGAAAGTGTCTGAAATGTGGTTGCTTTTGACACAGAATGACCCAAATGTGTTTGTCTGGGAAACTTTTATACACACACTTAACTGCGGACACTGAAATAACATACACTGTGTGGTACAGAACAAATATTTTGAGTGTCCCTTATTCTGTCCCTTATTTTCCTGTGAAGAATCGCGATTGTCCCTTATTTTCTTTTCCAGAAGTTGACACCCCTAATGCAGGATTGACACATTAGTGGTTGAAATGGGAACTGCAGTCCAACTTCAAAATATTGGAGAGGTTTGTTTACCCTCCGTAGATTGGAGAGAGGACACAACAGGAGCGAGCGCGATTGACAGTGAAAACCACACTGTAGGTGATTTATTTGCGTTTTAATATGCTCTCGTTCAGATATTTTTAAAAGGGATGCTGAGGCTTTTTAGGTCGGGCTAACTAACTAACTAAATGTAATATCAAATAACACACTGCAGTTAAAATGTCCTTTACCTGTGTTTTAATGTTAATCAACAAATCAAAATGCATATTTAGCATGACAAGATCATCAAAACAAAATGGCGTCAAAGATACTTTGAACTAAAACTTTTAATTTGTCGTTATTATTACAAAGTGCACTTTTTTGTTAAAAATGTACTTGATGAATATGTACTCTTTTTAAGTGGTATTTTTTCATTAATATTATATTATCTGAAAGACCTTTTACTTTAACTGGTTGAAGTCAGTGTGAGGCCATCCCATTGCAAACCTTTCTAATCTAGACAAACTGTATCATTTTAAAACTCTGACATAGCAAAAGTATTTTATTAATTTGTGATAACTATAAGGGCACATTAGAGTCATAAGGCGAGTTCATGAAATAGGGATAGAAATCATGCATAGAAACCTTGGTTAGTTTTCATGACAAGATTTGAATAGATAACATTTATTCTAGTTTTGTGTCTAAGATTTGTTTAAATATAAAGAAATTGTGGCAGATGCTTCATTTATGATTGCATTATGTCTTCAATGCAAGCTATAATGCATGTCTGGTTGCTGTCCACATGTCCTTAATGTGTTTGTTAGAGGTTGAATTCAAATAAAATGTGACCACATTGCCCACACTTTTTCTTTCCTATCTCATCTTAGCTGTTAAATGAAGATCTGTTAGCTGTTTATAATGGGGGTATCCTTACACTATCAAGCGCTCTAAACATCTGATAACTGAAGAAAAAAAAGGTGTGTTGGATTTACATGATTTAATCACGTACATCCGTTCCACGATTCATGATTTGTACACATAACTTCAACATCCTGGAATGAAGTAATTTTTAAGTAACCCAATTGAGTAATCTCAAAATGATTTTAAAATGGCTTCCTAACGACATGGTGTGAACAGGGGGGCTTGAACCTCTGCATCTTTAATCAAATCACAAGATTTTTTGTTTTTTGTGGTCACTTGACTGATTTATAAGACTAGATTTCATTCTGTTAGCCAGCAATAGCTCATAATGAACATGTCAAATGCTATAAAATGCTCTTTAATGACATGAGGTGTCTCAGTCCACAGCCTAAGCAATCGCTCCGCTCTTCTCCACTACAGTAACCCAGTTTAATTTAAATTATTCTAATTATTCCAACATAATTATGTATTAAACACTATTAAACAATTTAAAGTCTCCCCCCTGTATCTAATTTTGCCCAAAAAACACATAAAATAACACTTAAGTTCTCTTAACTCTTTAAACACTTAACTCTTCTCGTCAAGTCCCAAGCAAAGCACGCTGGGAACTACAGTTTTAGCAAAAATCATGTTGGAGTAGTTGATTGGTTCACATTAACCCCAAATAATGTAATCTAGTAGATTGCACATTTAACAGAATTGCGTTAATCGAAAGCAAAGAAATCACGTTTAGAAGAGAAACACATTTTTGTTGCGTAGATTGTAAATAATAAGATTACGTAAATGGGACAATGTGTACTACAAGTAGTAGAAATATAACCTTCATTTACACTAGTATTTGTTGACCAAAGCACATAAAAAACAGACTAATTTAACAATATGACATGTATAGTCTGCTACACCCTCATACTCAAACAGATGTGGTCAAAACATAATCACACCAGAACTAAAACGTGCCATTTTCTTGTTCACTTACCATGATTTTTATTCTTATTATTTACGTCTATTATGGTAATACTACCCGCCATAGCATTTTAAGGGCAATCTTTAGCCTTGATTTGAATTGGTTACTTATATGGAAGCCACATAAGAAAAAGCATGCTTTAGTAAATCTTAATATATGAAATACTAAGTCATAATTAAAAGATTAAAGGTAAAAAATGATGTCATGCTAAGTCATATAACCGGTAGAAATGTCATAGGTCTATAAGTATTACATTATTGTTAGCTACATATTACATCAATGGGTGATTTTTGTGACTTTTAGGCATAATTTCGACGTTTGTCACAAGTTTTTAAATCATAATTGCGATTCATTATGTCAAAATCTCGTCTTTTTAAATCACAATAATTATTATTATTTTTATCATAGAAATCGCTTTCTATAATATTTCGGCGGATTATATATAATTTAAGGCAGTTATATTCCTTCCTAAACTAGTAAAAAATGTAATCAATCGTCTCAGTCACCTTCACGCACTTCAGAAAGCTACAAAAATCCCGCCTACCTCAAAATGCGCCCAACGCGAGCACGGCTTCAACGCCCCCAAAGCGCACGTCCCACCATCCAATCACGACACGGCTACATTGAATGCGTGTGTGATTGACGTGTTCGAGAGCCAACGAGCGCACGCGTTCTTCAGGAGGCAGGATTTCCGGGCGGTAGTATAAACTGAGGCCTGGCGCGTGCGGTTTGAGACAGCAGTGCTTCTTCATACGTATTCCTCTCGCACCACCACATACAGGTAATTAAAATGTATTTCTCAATTAAACAAAGCACGTTTTCTCCCCTCCTCTTAGTTTTATTTATTATGCGTATAGAGCACGTTTAACAGGAAAGTCAATCGTGAGATCGAATCGTTGTCATTAGCGCGTTAGCTGCGCGTGCTAACAACAGCGCGCGCGTGTTTATTTTCCGTTGTTCGAATATCTTCGTTTTTATTTTCGGCGTCGTTGCTGGTTACTCACAGTAAACACCAGTCCGTGTGTGAGTTTTAATTTATATTTAATGCATTTCTTTAGTATTGGCCAGTAAACGTTGCTCTATTGTCCGCCGCGCGTTTGCGACGAAACGTCGTACAATTTGAATTTCTCTGTTGCTGAGCAACACAATAACTGTTTTTCATTGAATATCAACACATCATTTTGTTTTAAACGTTCATCACATTAACGTTTATGGTCGAGTGACATTTGGCTGATTGTAAATTGGGCCCAATAAACCCGCTCCAGATTCGCTGAACGAGTAAGTTTAACAATAGATAAATCGTGATGTCGCGCTTTTCTGGGGTATGTATCGTCTTTTTGTACTTGCTTGATGAGTAAATGGTTTCATTAACATAATATGGGTTACGCTTTATTTTAATGTGACGTAGTTACGTATAACGTACGCATTGAGTAATATTGACTTTACGTACTTACTATATAGTAACTTTTATTTAAGACGCATAGGTCCATAAAGACAACACAATACAAATAATAATACGAAAGTTACACCACAGGGTATAATTACTTGTAAGTATAATTTATTATTAGTATAGTAAGTTAGTAGTGTGTAAATAACGTTACGTCACAAAAAAAAGTGTTGCCAAAATATGCTTTCACGGGCATTTGATCTCGTTAAAGTTATGAAAACATTATTGTACTTATTTTCTTAACGTTTAAAAGTCCACTTGTGAATGTTTGTGAGACCTTAAAGTGCATTAATAGTGATCAGGCTGGTTTCTGGGTTTGGTTTCGTGGTTTCTGTCCTATCGGACCCTTGGTAACTTGGTTACATGTGTGCTTTTTATTTCCATGACTTTGGCCCTGTTTACACCTGGTATTAAGATGTGATTGGATTTCAAGTGGACAGGTGTAAATGTCCACTTTCGGCCTCTTCCAGAGGTAGTCAAACGTATTCGTCCGGATTGCTTTCATAGTGTAAACGCTCATGTGGTCCAATGTTCGAACAACCACAAAAGGTTGTCTACTGACCTAATGAGTGAACATTATGGGTCGCACACTAGCTAGACGGGATTTAAACTTTGCTGTTAAAAAGAGGACAAACATCCCAATCGCAATGTTCTCTCTAATAATGTCTGAATTATAACACACTTGTGTGGTTCGTCTGGTAGACCCTTCCCTTGACAAAATCAGGACAGAAGTGGTTGAAAGTGGACAAAAGAGACGGATGTAAACACCAGGGCCTAGTTTTTCAAAATTGAATCTGGATCATATTGATCCGGATTTAGAAATGCCATGGTTTGCGTATCCAGGATCACCCGTTCACACCGCCAGCGATTTTGTCACTGCATGTCGCCAGCGCCAGAGATTTGTGTCGCTAGTGGGCGTTCCCACTACGGGTTGCATATAAACGTCATTAAATAGTACCGTTTTTGTTACTAGTGTTTTGCAGAACAGAGCAAGTTATTAGAATACATACACACTGTACTGTAATACGTAGACCATATTGCATGCAGTTTAGTCAACTTACTTTATACCCCCACAATCCCAGACACGTTTTTCCATGCACCATTTTTTTTAAGTGTCTCTGTATGTAGGCTACACAGAGACATATTATAAAGAACAGGGGACTTGCTAAAAGCTAAAATCAGCAACTCCTCCGCACACCGCAGTAGCAGTAAAGCAGACGGATCGCGTGCACTCCACTGACTTCACTCCTATTGGTTGTCGCTCGCAAAAAATCGCTTCTCGTTTGCATAGTTTACATTTCTGAACTTTTGTCGCGTGTCTCACGTCGCTTGACACGCCCACATTCTGTCGCCAACGGTCACTGTCGCTCGTGTCGCCGGAAGTCGCTAGCGCTCCATTGAAATGAATGGGATCTTGTCGCTGGCGGTGTGAACGGGGCTTTACTTTTATGCCTGTTTAAGGGAACATACGATTTGATCAGTGTGAACCAAATACCAATTCAGGATTACCAAATCCTGTTTACAAAAATTGCAACTGAATCCACCCTTCTGATGGGATCAGGATAATCCTCTTTTTTTGATCAAATAGATCCCAAACCGAGTTCAAAGTTTTGAAAACCCCTAAGGGCAGGTTTGATCCAGATCAAATGTAAGATCGGATTACATGCTCTGGGGCCGTTTGCATAAACTTAGCCACTATGTTAAGACGTGTCTTAACCACTAATTTGTCCAACTAGCAATTAGTCAAAATGTAATCAGTCTTACTTTTCTAATTCAAATTGAACCGATGTACCATATTACGCAACTGATATTAAAAAGTTAGGACCAGTCTTAAAGAAAAAAATTAGATGACTTACTTTTAAGATTAGTGTAAGTGGTTTATGCAACCAGCCCCTGATCTTAGTTCGGGATCCCTCTTTTGCTTTTAAAAACCCATTCCCCAAGATTTAATCCCACTGGGTTACTTTTGCAAAACTGGGCCCAGGTGTTTCCTTCACCAATCTACTTCGCCGCATTCACACTGCAGGTCTTGATGCACAATTCGGTGACTATAGCCGATATTTTTTTTGACGATCCGCTTGCATCCTTTAAAAGCGACCCGTATCCGATATTTGCATTTACACTGCATACTGGCGAAACAGCTCAAGACGATCTTAACCGGAAAAGGAAGTACAACGGCGCGATATGCAATGGACCCAGACGGCATGATTATTCAATGTTTCGCTGTCTGCCCTTTTCCAGACGTCTTGAAAGGTCAGCAAAACATTTCTCTCGTAAGGCGGAGAAAAAGAGGAGAGCCCTTGACAGGGTTGCCAGGTTTTCACAATAAAACCTGCCCGATTTCAACTCAAAACTGTTAAAATTATCCCAATTCTGCAGAAAAACCGTGGGCTTGGCAACACTGGCCCTTGATGGCAGTTCGTGTCCGCCTGAGTTGACGTCATTCGCCTCAGTCCTTTTTTTCTAAATGATGTACGAGTCTCGTTTACTGGGGAATATCCGATTTAACTGCTTATGGGAGACGCTAATGCACGTATCCGATTCAAATCTGATTTATTACCACATATGAGTGAGGCCTGAATCCGATCTGAGGATATCGGTATCCATGTGTTTTTTTTTTTTTTGTTTTTTTTCTGCCTACACGTTCACACGTCATATCCGATCTGTGCCACATGAGAGGGAAAAAATCAGAATTGGGTCACTTGAACCATGCAGTGCCTTTATCGGATTGACCAAACCAGGTGCAAACCGGGGTTTAGTAGTGACTCTCAATGGTGTCGCTCATTTTGGAGTATGAAGGTGTGAACCAATTGTGCTGATTTATAACCGGGTCTTTCTCTCTAGTTTTGTCTCCAGAATGGCTGAGAATGATGTTGAAAACGAGCTTTTGGATTACGAAGAGGACGAGGAGCCTCAAGGAGCCCCGGAGAGCGCCGCCCCGGTGGGCAAGAAGGAGGTGAAGGGCTCATACGTCTCCATCCACAGCTCGGGCTTCAGGGACTTCCTGCTCAAGCCGGAGCTGCTGAGGGCCATCGTGGACTGCGGCTTCGAGCATCCGTCTGAAGGTGAGGCGCTGGTCCTGTTGGCCTGAGCATATGCTGACCCGGGCCGGAGGGTCAAGGCCCTTTGCACACAGAGTCCGAAATTTTCGCACGTCAAAATTAATTCGACCTCACGTTATGTCAATCACGCTTGCAAACTACCTCTGAAACTTTCGTCCGTCAAAAATAATTCAGGATGGGTTCGATTTTCTGCATTTTCACATCCGCAAAAACTCATTTTGAGAAGTTTTGACAACTCAGAGCCACCATGCGTATTATTGTATCAAAAATGCTGCAAATAATATTATATCACAGCTATAATTACAGCACACCAAGTCCTTGTAAACCGCGTGCGTATTCATAGCTAGACATACTTCCAGTCTTTGTTCAGGAGCAATTGATTTTCGGTAATTGGTGGTCTTCTTTTTAAAAGGTGGCTCCAGTATCGCTAGCAAAGCATCAAACTGAGCCACTGGGTGCGTTTACGCGCTCGTTCTTAAGCCGATTATGCCTAATAAGCCGTCATTGAACATGGTCATGTAAACGCGGTAACCCGTTTTCTTTTATCGGAGTAAGGTCATAAACGGAGTAAGCATAAACCGGTCGGGACAGGTCGTTTTTTTGCCTCTTACCCCGATTTCGCGCTGCATGTAAACGCGTTAACCTGCTTATTGAAGTGTGCATATGTGAAAGGTGTCAAAAACGCACACTTAGAGCAGATTTAAACACAGAGCGAGCGAGCGTTTTGCATGAAATAAGGACATATATCACAAACGCAGACTCTTTTAAGACCCAGAGCACTGTAAAGATGTGTTCTCATCTCATGCAGCAGATGTAGAAGAGGTTCAGTCTAAACGCTGCATAACCGCATGAGGGATAATATGAGCCGTAAATCTCCAGCTGACACGCTTTATTTAACAAAAAGATTATTTCAATAAGCTGATTTGAGTTATCAGCTTACTGGTGAGCATGTAAACGCGCCCACTGTCACTAAAGCAAACTTTAGATCGGTCTGGATAATCCCACAGCTCATTGATAAAAAGGTGGAAATCTCCTTCCTCTCTACGTGATAAAAGTGGATGAACACAATATTTTTCTCTTTCTTTTTAAGAAGAGAGAGGACAAATCATTCTCACTACTTGAAGACGTCATTTTGCGTTTTCCGTAACGCAGTCATTAATACGCATCGGACTCATTGTGCAAAGGTCTCTGTGCGTGATGAATTTTTCGGCTCACGAATACTAAAAAAAAGGAATACGAAAATTTTGGACTCTGTGTGCAAACGCCTTAAATGTGACGGTTGTGTTTTTAGTGCAGCACGAGTGCATCCCGCAGGCCATCCTCGGCATGGATATCCTGTGCCAGGCCAAGTCCGGGATGGGAAAGACGGCGGTGTTCGTGCTCGCTACCCTACAGCAGATCGAGCCGGTGGAAGGACAGGTCAGTGTGGGACTTCTGTTTAGGGATGAAACCATTAGGGCTGAGGGGTTCGAGTTTGAAATCACCATCTCAGGGTTTCCCAAACTGGTAGTAGAGCCGAATTAAAGCTAATCATTTAATTGTAATGTAAAACTATATCAAATTTAGTTGACTACAGATAGCAGTCTTCATTTTACCTGTAGGTTTAAGTAAAATGCTTACAAAAATTAAATTGTCTGCATGTCACTTGACGATTAACCAATATTAGAGAACAGTATGCATGTAAATTATTGCAATATTAATGTAAACTTGAAATAAATGGACCCAATTAGGATTAATGTTCTTTTTGTTTACGTGTCATGTGCGTTATTATTGAAATATTAAAATCAATGTAATTTCACATCATGATTCAATTGTCATTTTAAAGTTAAAAAAAAAATATATTTTTTAAATTAGTGACCCTCAACTTTAAGTGATATTTTTAAAAGTAGTTAACCTGCATCTCATGGCCATGAGTGCTATTGAAATATCAATGTTTGGAATTAAACTATTAAATAAAACTTAAAGGGTTAGTTCAGCCAAAAATGAAATTTGTCATTAATGACCCTAATGTCATTCCACACCCGTAAGACCTCCGTTCATCTTCACACACAGTTTAAGATACTTTATCTTTAGTCCAAGAGCGTATGCAAGTGTATGCACACTATACTGTCCATGTCCAGAAAGGGAATAAAAACATCATCACAGTAGTCCATATGAGACATCAGTGGGTTAATTAGAGTCTCTTGAAGCATCAGAAATACATTTGGGTCCAAAAATAACAAAAACTACGACTTTATTCAGCATTGTCTTCTCTTCTGGGATTGTGTTCAAGCCTCAAAGATTAAAGCGGTGATGAATCAGCGAATTGATTCATGATTCGGATCGCCAATGTCAAACTGCTGAAATCACGAGACACTGGCGATCCGAATCATTGATTGATTCACTGATTCATGAACATTCAAATCTTTATTTGAGGCTAATAAATAAATTCAATGAGGTTATCTACCAAAATCCTTAAAAGTAAATGCATAAGCATTTAAGGGCTACATGCTGTTTAAAAGTATATATTTTTTATAAAAAAGATCAAGTGAAAAATAAGCTCGGCATTATTATCAGTAGTAGCCTATTATTACAGAGGCGTAGCTAAATCTACTGCACAACAGAAGCCGAATGTATTTCTGTCCATTTCTTACAACTAAACTGAACTTTTATTTTGACCGGTTGCTGTGAAGAAGCTTAGTGTCTGTCTTCATGATGTCATTTTTTCTTAAATTCATATCCTCCTCATAAGGTGACCAAGCAGAGGCCTAAGTGTGTGTGTGCGAGCTGCAAATGAAACAGCGCATCTTTCAGAGACGCAGAACATGCAGGAGTAATATTGAAAGAGTATTTTGCACTTTAAAGGAACACTCCACTTTTTTGGAAAATAGGCTTATTTTCCAATTCCCTTAGAGTTAGAGTTGTTTTACCATTATTTAATCCATTCAGCCAATCTCTTTATCTGGCAGTAGCACTTTTAGCATAGCTTAGCATACATCATTGAATCGGATTAGACCATTAGCATCACTCTCAAAAAGCGATATCGGTATTAAAAAAATTACAAATTTTAATTTTCTGTTGGTCTTAGTACAAGATGTTACTAAAGAAGAGTCCAGTTTTAAATAGGAAAAATATTGAAAGTATGAGGTCCTTTTTGAGAGTGATGCTAACGGTCTAATCCGATTCAATGGTGTATGCTAAGCTATGCTAAAAGTACTACCGCCAGATACAGAGGTCGGCTGAATGGATTCAAAAACGGTAAAACTCAACTCTTTAACTCTAAGGGACTTGGAAAATAAGCCTATTTTCCAAAAAAGTGCAGTGTTCCTTTAATATTCACAGTCGCTAGTATATATCCGTCTGGATCCCTGCACTTAGATAAACACGGAAGCGACTGAACAGCTGCTTTTTTTATTTTTTTATACAAATAGTGTGTGTGTGTGTGTGTGTGTGTGTGTGTGTGTGTGTGTGTATAACATTGTTTATATATTAACATGATTATATGCTAAATAAGAAATGACTATTACAATAGCCCATTTTAAATTTGTAATAATGAAAATTATTACAAATAATTATATCAATTATGTGTCAGAATAAATATATCAATATGATTAATAATAATTATACTTTACAGATCTTTTTATAAAAACTGCTGCGTTACCCGTTAATATGCTGACAGCCTATGACAACAAATCATTAGAAAGGTCAAAGGAGTAATTGTGTAAATCATTTTATAAAAAACGGTTGTTTATTAATTTTACATGATTCAATCGTCCTTTTAAAATAAACCCCTTACTAAAAACACTGTTTTAATATTCACGTGACATGCAACTGCACAGAACCAAGTGTTAAATTATTGAAATATTAAATAAATCTTTTGTTTTAGAAGCATTTGGCAACGTTTCATAACCTTTCAATCCAAGCTTTGAACTAAAACGTTTATTCATGCTGGTCTTGGAAACCCATATTGAACCTGTACATTTATAACAAATGGCGAATGGAACGAATGTGTAAATAACACATGATATGAGGGGAATCCAGTTTTAAATCAAGGAGTTATTAGTTATTATTTTGAAAATAGATATGACCAGGTTGTGTATACGAGATGCCGAATTGGACATTCAAGACTCACTCATTCATATTTACTGAAGGGGGAAGAGTAACCGGTTTGTGTAAGAATTTCACAAGCGTAAAACATTTTAATAGTATGTCCTTTTTTAAATATTAGACACCGCTTTTATTCAGGTTTCTCCTGGAGTAATTTTAGACTTTTTTTTTTGTCAAATATTTAATTGAAAGATTGATTATGACTGTTGTTATTGATACCAGATTTTGTATAGTGATTGTTTTTAAGATAAAATTGTTAAATTATTGTAAACTGTATTGAATTGATAGCTGATTGCCATGAGTATAGCCATTGCTGCTGATATGGCATTAAATCATAAATAAATACACACGCAGGTCTTTTACAGGTGTGTAATATTCAAAACTGCAGATTGTGAAAGGTTAATCTAACTGTTGTGATCCAGGTGTCGGTGCTGGTCATGTGTCACACGCGTGAGCTGGCCTTTCAGATCAGCAAGGAGTACGAGCGCTTCTCCAAATACATGCCCACAGTCAAGGTGGCCGTGTTCTTCGGCGGCATGTCCATCAAGAAGGACGAGGACGTCCTGAAGAAGAGCTGCCCTCACATCGTGGTGGGGACGCCGGGCCGAATCCTGGCGCTGGTGCGCAACAAAACCCTCAACCTGAAGAACGTCAAGCACTTCGTTCTGGACGAGTGTGACAAGATGCTGGAGCAGCTGGGTGAGCGTCTGCATGAAGCCCGTGCGCGGTCAGTTTATGGCGAGCCGACCCGGAGGTGATTCAAATGACTGTGTGTCTCTTTCAGATATGAGGCGTGACGTTCAGGACATCTTCAGACTGACGCCTCACGAGAAGCAGTGCATGATGTTCAGCGCCACCCTCAGCAAAGAGATCCGCCCCGTCTGCCGCAAGTTCATGCAGGACGTGAGTGCCATCGTTAACGAGATTAGGCTGTTTTTGTGAACTTCCTTGAAATGGTTAAATGTGTTTTGTGTGTAGTTTGTTATACTAGAGCTTAATCTTACTTTAGCTAGTTTAAGGCAACATTTCTAATTTTCTAAGTATTATCAGGACTCAAGACTAAATTTGCGACCTTTTTTCCTGTTTGTGCGACTGAATTTGGTTAAAGGTCGCACTGGTGTCTAAATGGTCCGACTGATTAGAGCTGCCATTTGTTACAGATGAGAAACATCGAATGGCAAATTTACAGGCATATCTTTCTCCAAGGCAAAGACTGTTTGTGTTGACTTGAACTAATCTTTCTTTATATTGCCTGTATACAAACTACAATACTAAACATGGCCATGAGATAGATATATATATATAATATGACCAGATAATGGGCTGAACGAGAGAAACTTTCAAGCTTTGACATCTTTAAATCTGCATATATGTCAAAGCTGACTGAACGCTGTTGAGAATATCGCTTCAGAATAAATTTACCATAGAAAGGTATATTTGGTGAAAGGCAGCTCTTTCTTTCCCATGTAATAATAATAATATTAATTCATTACATTTATATACATGTAGACAACAGGTTAAGTAAAAATACAACGATTAGTGCATATAGAACTTATATTAAAACTGGTTTGTAATCTAGCCTGTTGCGATAGTCGATAAATCAATTAATCGCACGATAAAAATGAGCTTGATAATATTTCTGGCCGCGACAATTGCCATTTGCATGCTTTTATTTTCCTCGTCTCTCGTTGACTGCGCGCGCCTCGTCCGTTTGGGGAGGTGTTTATACTCGACGCACAGACCGGGTGCAGCGTGATGGGACGTCATTCTCGGCCAGCAGATTCGTCTCAAACTCGTGGCTCTTTGGTTGTGGAGCCACACGAAAAGTTACAAAATTTGACGTGCACAACGGCAAGTGAAATGGGGTCTCGCGAACTCCGCGTCAACGTCATTTTTACCGCGCGCACCCTCGCGCTCGAGCGGACGCGTCGTGTATAAACGAGGCTTAAAGCTACACTGAAGATTGATAAACGCAAGTTAATTCTTCAGTTCAATCTTTGTGTGCTGAAGGCACGAGTTCCTGTAGAGAGAGCGATACACATTCTCCTTGTTTTTGCCAAATAAATGAAAAGCATGTCAATGTCTTCTCTCTCGCTGTATCAGAATATCACTTTCCTCAGAGATGGTCAAGCTCAGTTTGTGCATGTTTAGGCTATGATATAACACTTTTTTTTAATACTGTATCCTAAATTGTGGATAATTAATATATCATATGCTGAAGTACATTTCTGGATTAAAAGAAAAAAACAACAAGAACCGTACAGAACGGAAAACCGTGACCCTAAAACCGCGATGCGAACCGAACCGTGGGTTTTGTGAACCGCCGCCACTAATATGCTCCTAAAACACAATCATCCGCTGCAGTTTTCATCCATTGCATTTATTGTTTTCGGTACTTCTTTAAATGACTGAGAGTCAGACTAGAGTCCATTGCTTTTATTGTTTTTGGTTTTTTTGTTCATGTATTGTGGTTGTTTAAAATGTTTTCCTTTTTTTTTTTTTTTTTGTTACATAGTCTTTAGAAATTAAAGTTAATTGATCTTTGTAAAGGTGTACCTTCAGTATTATGCCATTATCATTATTTTAGATGAAAATAGTCTCAGAATGACAATATTATCGTTTATCGCAATAATTTCTTGGCCAATTTATCGTCCAGCAAAATTTATCGTGACAGGCCTAGTAATTTCTGAACATAGTCTGTTTATTACCTAGCCAGTTGTCAGTAATGCAGTTAAAACGGGAGAAATGTGAATAACTGATTTAAGGTGTGCCTCAAATCTTCTGCTTGTGCTCAAATGTCAGTTATGGGCTACAGTGCTCCTAGTAAAACCAGTTAGTCTGGAGCCCTGAATATAATGTAGTTATCTTAACTATGTAGACAGAATAATAAGTAAATGCTTTCTTTTTTAGTTTACACTTCCATTTCTATTATTTAATCTGACTATTTAAAATGGTTCAAGGAAGCAAAAGTACACCATTTGAGAAGAGATCTCGCACTTAAACTTTAGCTAGTTTTTCAAGGTTAGTTATTTTTGTTTATTTTATATGAACGGAGTTGCATTTGTGAGCTTTTCTTGCACGGTAAATGGTTGTACAATTTGCTTCCTTGAATATGTTTACATGGTCTTGATTGATACTAAAACTAAACCTTAACATCTAAATAGACATTTAAACTAAGGAAAACACACAGCAATGATTTATTTGTTTTGCCTTTTTTTTTCCACTAATGTGTGAAGTTTTGTGGTCTGTCTTCAGCCGATGGAGGTGTTTGTGGATGACGAGACGAAGCTGACCCTTCACGGTCTGCAGCAATACTACTGCAAACTGAAGGACAGCGAGAAGAACCGCAAGCTCTTCGACCTGCTCGACGTCCTGGAGTTCAACCAGGTGAGGGTTCGGCCCAATGCTCATTTGAGCGTTTGGCAGACGCTTCTGTCCAAAGGGGCTTACAGAAAGCATGGCGTGATCAAACTCTGCCACATTTACTTTGTGTGTGATTTCTTTGCAAGTTGTTCCTAAAGGATGTTGTATTTTTATGATGTCTAAATGTGTTGACTTTCCTTGCTTTCTGCCAGAAATGCTTGAGTTCAAATGTATCTGTGGCTTTCTGTGTTGTTTTGCATGTGTTGTAATTCTGTGCTTCTCCTGCAGGTGGTGATCTTCGTGAAGTCTGTTCAGCGTTGTGTGGCTCTTTCACAGTTACTGGTGGAGCAGAACTTCCCCGCCATCGCCATACACAGAGGAATGGCACAGGAAGAGAGGTGTGTGTATTCAATGTGGTTTTTGACACATGAAACCAGATTCCTAAACACTTGTCAGGCCAAAGCTCTTTAATCCTCAGCCCCTATAAACATTTTTTACAAATTTAATTGTTTATATATTTTCTTAATTGTATCAATTTCAATTTTAGTTTGTGGGTTAAAATATTCATACAATGTAATGAATTGTAACCCACAAAAATATAAATACGGTTTAAAATTAGCACATTAGTTAACTATTCCCCCTTCTCTTTGGTAGGTTACAGTCAGAGTTGGGTGTTACTGTAATTTGATTTTTTTTTTTTTAGTAACCGAGTAATTTAACCTGTTATAATTTCCAAAATAGTATTTAAAAGTATAGCTCCAAGCCCACTATGTTAAAACCGTTGCTGACAGAATGCAGTGTTTTATCTAGATTGTAAAAAGAGAAATCTCTCCGGTATCACGTCATCTCTCTGATCTCTGCTTTGACTGGTAAACGTCTGCGAGGCGGGAACCTCCAACAAAACCAAACTCTGCACGGAGACAGAAGAAAAGGACCTGTTCTGTTTCTGGAAATACAATCATTATGAGTTTATTTGTCCAAGGCGAGAAGATTATTGTAAGGATAGATGTCTTGAAAGATCAACAACCTGCATGATAGGGATGGCTCGATACCACAATTTTGGCTTCGGTACGGTACCACAATCTAATACCGAAGTACCGATATTAAATCGATACCACAAGGTCTGATATTAGCGCGGGTATATTGCACAAGACTGAGTACAATTATGCAAGTTTTGAGTTTATAAAGTGGGAAATTACCACAAATGTTTATTACTAAATTAATCAGCAAAGCTTATCACATCAAATCAGTCATTTGAAAACTTTCTTGTGAAAAATAATTCACAAGAAAAATCTCTCAAAATTAGCATTGTTTCTGGTTTCAAAAGACATCGCACTACACTAAAGCAATCTGCATAATCCGATTCAACATTTCACGCTCGTCTCGGGATGGAGGACGGAAATCATTTGAACACGCAAGCGATTTTATAGCATTTCGTGATAACAGTTACAGGAGATATGAGCTCATACGACACACACACACGCCTGTCACTTAGAGCTCGCACATTACACATTGTTTCCTTAAACAGTCAAATACACAGAATTATGTAAAAATGTCCGATTTGAGTGAGTATTCACATAAACACAGGTGGTTGTGTCTAACGCGCATGCAAATATAATGAGATCTAAATGTCATTGGTTGAAACGAACGCTGGAGATTGTGATATTCGATCTTATGTTAGGCTGTGTGTGTGTGCGTTGATCAATGTTAAAGAAAATAGATGTCTAAATGAGATGGTTTGAATGATCCACTGACCTGTCGATCTCTTCAGAAGTCTTAAAGTCAGGATAGTGACAGATGCTGGGCTAGGTTTGATGGTTCTTCATCAGTTTTATAAGCAAAGTAATTACAAATTTCACTTCTACTCTCTTTATTAATTCGTTTTGGGCATTCTGTGTGAGATTCAACTGCTTTATCCATTTTGTTCGTCTATGTTGTCGTCACATTTGCCGGTTGTTTCGGGTCAGTTTGGGTAGCGCACTGCCACATAGCGGTGAACTTCAGAAATGCAGCATGTACCGAAATGTGCAAAATCATATCGTACCGTTTAAAATAAAATATATACCGATATTTTTCCAGTACAGGTATACCGCGCATCCCTACGATGATCTCAGCATAAACACGGTTGTTATTAAGTGACTGCTTTGCAATTATTAAAGGTTTTATGCATGCTTTGTTTATTCATTTATTATGAGAGTTTGCGCACGTAACAACTAGTTTCGCCGATTTACTAATCTTAACGCCTTTAGCGTTCATAAACTCGGCAGTCGTGTGTGTGTGATTGGTTATAGTGCACAATGCTGTAAAATGCCTAAAATGTAGGATGCAACATGAACAGGTCTAAATTTAATGCAGCACTAAAGAGGTTGTGTTTTTTGAAGGGTTGTGAGCTACGTGACATTACTTTTGAAATGTATAATCAGGACAGTAACATGATCGCTTTTAAAAGGAGATATCAGTGTTACATTACCGGAGTAACTTGCACAACAAAATACTGTTAAATCAAATGTAAAATATATTTTGCAGTAGTGTTGTCAAAAGTACCGACCGCGATACCAAATCGGTTCTGAAATGTTAAAAATATGACGCTTTGAGCGCTGTTTAGCGGAAACGTAAACACCTCTGACTGGCCATTGTGCTCACGCGCTCATCTAATAGGTCTATGATTGGCTACTTTGATCAGCGCTTCACAAACATGTTGTAAAAATACATCAATAACACTTTTCACAGAGCGCTTACACAGATACACACAGAGCGTTTGAATGCAGGAGTCCGGTCCGCTGGTCGAAGCCTGCTTGTGCTTTCAAACGGTCCTGCTTTCAAAACACTTTTCAAACATTTGTTGTTTCAAACCGCTGCCGTGCATTGATCACTGTAGCCGATCACAGGCACATCCGATGAGCGCGTGAGCACAATGGCCAGTCAGAGGAGTTTACGATTACAGCTCAACAGCGCTCGAAGCGTCACATTTTTAACATTTCCGTATCGATTTGGTATCGCGGTCGGTACTTTTGACAACACTCATTTGCAGATTCCCTAAGATTAGTGTATACTGATTAACATCAACATTAACATGACACAGAAGGTAAGTGACATTTGTATAATATTTACTGTAACTTCTATATATTTACAAAATGAGCAAATCATGGACATTTGGATCCTCATATTTTCAGAGTCTCAGCCAACAAATAACAACAATCTCTATTATACACTGTATAATAGGTTTAATTTAAAGTAACCTGGTTGCCTTAAAATTGAGTTAATTGAAATTAAAAGTTGATGCAATGAAGGAAAGTTCTTTAATATATAGAAACTCAAAATATTATTGTATCTGAACCACATTCAAAAGCACAATTTGGCATTTTTCACTGGGTCATCACAACGTACACAATCACCCAATATGCTTAAATCTTTTAAATAAAGGTTGTTCATTTAAAAAAAATGTTCATTGTATTAACTGAAATGTTACATTTCAGTGAACTCAAAATTAAGGCAAGCAGGTAACTTGTATTTTAAAAAAATTGTATACATTTTGACAGTGTAGTTCAATGGCAAATTCTCCTTCATGGCCAGAAAGGGTTTTTTTGAAGACATAAATTAATCATTTTAAGCTTTGTGAACTCATTAAAACCCTTGTTTTAAAGTCGTTCCCGCGTGCCATTAGGACGCCTCTTTATTGGTAGACGTTAAATTGCTTGTTGCATCTCTAAATAACTGCGTGCATGCTAGGATTATAGAATTGCCATTTACCCTCCTGCTTTTTCTCTCGGGAATAATTCCTGTAATTCCTCTTACATGTGCGATCAGCCCTTCAGTGTATTTAATGCACGTGTTTTGTAATGTTCATCTCATTAAATGTTCCTTAAGGACATGCATATGGTGAAAACCCTTTTCTTTTGGGTTTGTAAAAGCGAGGGATTATTGGATGTTTTAATGCTTCTGTTTGAATCTGTTCGCAGGTTGTCCCGGTATCAGCAGTTCAAAGACTTTCAGAGGAGGATCCTAGTGGCCACGAATCTGTTCGGGCGAGGCATGGATATCGAGAGGGTCAACATCGTCTTCAACTACGACATGCCAGAGGACTCGGACACGTACCTCCACAGGGTACGAAAGCAACTGTGTGTGTGTGTATGTGTGTGAGAGCTGTGAAGAGCTGCATCTCACGGTCTCGTCTCGTTCTCAGGTGGCTCGTGCGGGCCGCTTCGGCACCAAGGGTTTGGCCGTCACGTTTGTGTCCGATGAAACGGATGCCAAAATCCTGAACGACGTGCAGGACCGGTTTGAGGTCAACGTGGCCGAGTTACCCGAGGAGATCGACATTTCCACTTACAGTGAGTCTTGGCTCTTGGGCATTTTGAGCATGAAGGAATGAGCCCTGATAATATCTGCTTCCAAATTGAATGCAACCCGAGCCGTGTGATGAATTGATAACCGTAATATTGGTGGACACTGATGTGGTCGCTAAAGCGAGGCTAGTTAATTGGATATTTTGAGGTTATTGGCATTGTTGGTTTCCCAGAATATAATGGTCATCATCAATGGATCAGATAAACTAGACCGCAAACCCAACCGCTATCCCAGATATTGCTTTATCGTACTTCCCAGTTTGATGTGGTTTCTTGCCAAATGCTTCTGAATTGTTCAAGCCCTCATAAATGCTGACTAGCTTAACAGATGCAGTATATTTGAAGTGACGTTTGCCTCTTTCTCTGTGCAGTTGAACAGTCCAGATGAAGGTCTCGGCGTTTCCAGGACCGCAGCTGTTGGATTGCGGCGGGATGACGAACCTCCGTTTTTAAAAGCCTCCTTTTTACCTCAAACCCACATTTGTTTTTACCGCTTCTCTCGGCGAGATATCTGTTTTGATTTTGTCATAAAATCATGTTTTTGTTTTGGGGTTTTAATGGAATTAAAACTTTTTATATACTACACCTTGGCTGGCTGTGTTTGTCTTCTGAGAAGTGTTCATTTTTTTGGTTTTTATTGGGTTTCCAAAAATGGGTCTAGTGTGTTTTTTTTAGTAATGCATAACTTATGCTAATTTTCACATTTCTCTGAAATATTTCATCTGGATGTTGTGAAACTTGCAGGCCAGTGTCATAACCTCCATTTATTTGAGGTTAAGATTGTTTGACTCCTGTTACTTGTATCTGGGTCATGTCAACCCAAAATAAAAACAATCGTTTTTGCAAAGAAAATGAACCTTTCTTATTTCCAAAAGTGTCCTGACAGGATGATTGCAACGTCCATCCAATCATTAGTTGACTAATGTTCTTAAAGGGTTAGTTCACCCAAAATGAAATTTGTCATTAATGACCCTAATGTTGTTCCACATCCGTTCATCTTCACTTTATGGCATACATTTCATTTTTGGGTGAACTAACCCTTTAACGGATTCTTTAGTTTAAACAATAACTTTGTCCATACATTTACATATTCCCTGTATTTATAAGATTAAACACTTGGGGACATGCTTTCACATGCTAAATAATGGTTTTATTTAATGTTTTGTTCAGTTAAGCAACATATTAAATTAAGCTAATATGCATATAAACTGCAATATAAATTAGAACAAATGATCACACCTGCGGTGAGTTTTAACAAGCCGGTTTATTTGATACATGGTGAGTGGTTGTCTTCTGTCTTCAGAGGTAAAACAAATGAGAGGAACTTTCTGTATTTAAAGGGATCCCCTGGTGTTGAGACTAAAAAACCTTCAGACCAGACCCAAATCCAGGCAAGTCTTGATTTTTAATAGTACCAAAGTGTGCAGCTTGATTGTGTTTTTTATGAAACAATCACGTTGGCTACTGTCACTGTCATTTGATGATTATAGCTCAGACTATTTAAAAGGCTGTACAAAAATACGGTAATAAAAGCATACAAACCAGCTAAAAATAAATCCGATCAATTGTTGTAGTCGTTTTACAATCCCCCCTGCTAGACGATGAAACGGGTTAAAAATCAATGCAACTCGCTCTACCATACTGAAGCATCGGAGAAATTAACTATTTGCACCTGCTCGCACCTCCGTCGTTTGAATCACGTTTGTTCAACAATATCCCTGTGGGTTAAGGCGGCAATTTAACCTCGCGCATCATCTGCGTGGAAATATTTCGCGCGTAGATTCCTGACTGGATTTTGCGCGCGAAAACTCGCTTAACGGTAAATGTTACGCATCTTAATAACGTACGCTAATTAATTGATTCGAGAAGGCAATTTATGTCATTAATACCTACATAATTTACACAAAACAAGAATGCTTTCACTTTACATGTAGTATGTTATTATATTCCCATTTGCAGTTCATTTTCAGTCAGCTTTCTCCACAACAACGTATTTTCTCTGAAATGCTGCTGTAACGAACATGGTATCTAACATGTAAAAAGAAAAGAAAAAAAGTTTTATTGAGGTACGACTGGAAAACATAACTTAGCAAAACATATCACAATCATTCTATGACAACATGGCTTCTCACTTGTTCAGAAGTTTACCTATTTGTGTCTCAAAGCCTGCAAAACCCTTGTTCTTCAGGGCAGATGGCACGACGTCACCTCCGTCAGTTCATGCACCAATGCCAGGCAAAAATAGAGGCCGCTGCATCATAAAAAAACACAGACAACAGTGCCGTTTGCACGAGGCTCTGCCATCATGTGGTAGATTAAAGAGCAGACTAGAGCAGCGTTTGAGAAAACCGTCCCACCCATTACTTTCAAATTACATGTTTACATCAGATGCTGGTGTTTTAAACATATTTTTATTGCAAACCAGAGGGTTACTGGGTTTCTTTCTGCCCCCATGGAAGAGGATTGTAATTAGCCGGGAGCAGAGGAGCCGACGTTTTGACGCCAGGGAGCTGCGGCGCTTGGCAGATATCCCTTTGGGCGAGCTGATGGAGTCATGCGCTCACAAAAATGGCTCAGCGTCGAGTCCACAAGCAGCCGAGCCAAAGCTTACAACGACTTCCCGTTGAGTTTCCCCTTGTATTTGCCGGCTGTTCTTTGAACGTCAAGGCAAAAGCAAACACTACGAAAGAAGTAAAGACCGGCTCTTTTGTGAGCTGTGAGTCAGTCCCACCATGTTCCCAATCTTGTTTTTTTATTCTCCAAACCTGCTTAAAGTCTAGATTGTGCAGGTGCCCCATAATGCATCACTGTTCAAGGCGAGGACCAGAAAATCCATTTTGTATATATTCACGACCGGGGACACGACTTGTCCCGAATCCTCACGGAAAGCGCATCTACTCTAAGGCTCTTGGTACATGGGATTGGAAACCAAATCGGCCCTTTTTTTTCCCCATGTGGATTTGCGTTATAATGAGGCCTCGGCCTGGCGTCTACACTTCCAAACGCTACTCTATTGGACGGGGAAGGACACGGGGGCAGGTCTTGAGTGGAACGAGCCGTTAATCGACGAACTTGTGCATGTCGCCGTACAGCCAGCGTTGGGGCGGGAGCGCCGCGTCGTTAAGATGGCCACATTCGTCGTTGCACTTGCATGACTGCACGAACATGACGGCCCTTTCGAAACGCTCCCCGTCGGGGCAGGCGAAGAGCACGGGGGCGGTGCGTGTTCGGCGGGGAGAGCAGCATCGCCCGTCCAGACACATCCCGCAGTAATTGGGCCGATAGAGGCGCGTGCTGCGGCAGCCGGCGTAGCGCAGACGCAGAGGCTCCGGAGACTTCTGGGTGCGAGAGCACTTCCTCCCCTTCTGTTGGACAAACACACGGCAGGTTACACTCACATCTGCACTGGAAAGCAATCATGCAGTGATGACTTCAGTGGGTTAAAGGGTTAGTTCAGCCAAGAATGAAAATGTGGTTGGACACCCGTCAGACCTCCGTTCATCTTCAGACACATGAAGATATTAGTGTTGAAATCCGATGTCTCAGAAAGGCCTTCAACCAATGTCCTTTCCTCTCTCAGGACCCATAAAGGCACTAAAGACGTCGATACAAAGCCCATCTCACTACAGTCATTATGAAGACACAAGAATAGTTTTTGTGCACAAAAAAAAGAAATAACGACTTATAGAGTGATGGGCTGATTTCAAAACAAAGCTTCGAACCGTTATGAGGTAACGGTTCATAACGGGTTGACTCAGTGAATCGATTCATGATTCGGATCGCCAAAGTTACGCGATTTCAGCAGTTTGACACGCGATCCGAATCATGACTCGATGAAATGAGAGGAAATGACATTGGTGTCAATGAAGGCCTTTCTGAGTCATCGGATTTCAACACTAATATCTTCATCTGTGTCCGAAGATGAACGGAGGTCTGACGGGTGTCCAACCACAGGAGGGAGAGGAGTTAATGACACAATTTACATTTTTGGATGAACTAACCCTTTAAGGCAATGCAGAGTCACGAGGAAACATCAGTTTAGCAGCGTGGACCATCTTTTTGAAACACTAAGGTCCCGTCCCAATGCCCACACTTGAGGTCTTTGCACTTGACCACTTCTCTACTTACATTACATATTTCCAGAGTTTGGCCAATGTGGCCGTAAAGAAAGCAAATGCTTTAAGACTTTTTTGTTTACTCAGTGGGACACACATAAGGCCTGGGTAAACTTCAATTTTCACGTCTAGACGAGCCTCACGTGTAGTCGTGATTTCAAAGTACACTCAGCTGCGGATGACCGAGTTCAACACATGCACAGCACAATTGTTGTGACTCTTCTGTTTTTCTCTCGCTGTTGTATGCACACCATCTGCACAGCCTCAATAATTGGGCTGAACGCAGAGAACGGGGTGTGCGGACGTTCGTGAACCCTCCTGATGATGACAATTACATCATGCAGATGGTGGCCAAAGTATACTTTGGGCTTTAATAAGCATGTGATTGTGGTGCTTCATTTCTAAAGTTTTACAAAATACATATAATGTGGTTGCGCCTATTATAAATGTGCGACACTTTACGTTTCACAGAGACTGCAGATTATATGTAACATCAAATTAATTTAACTTACACTGGAAATTTTTCCTAGACATGACGTGATATTTGGGGCATGCGAGTTCCTCAACATGATTTGAAATACGCGAGCAGTGATAAACAGTTATCATCCGACAGATGAATATGGAAATATGTGAGAAAACAGCGTGCATTTTAATAAAGAATAAGAAAAGCATCTGATCATAGCAACGTGGCTTTCTAGCGGAGTCATGTTTATTTATATGGCACTTTATACAATTTATTGCTTAAGATGAAGCAGCTTTAACGTATTAAACATGAACACACTGGAGAGTGGCTTGATAGAAGAGAATGAAGTTCTTCTGATTAAACGAGACACTGACACCGTTTTTCGCCATTACTCCTGCAGTTTCTGTTGAGGCCGATACGTTAGTGACTTAAACTGCAGTTCCTCGACTGGCCACTAGAGACTCCAGAGGAGCAGAATCTCACTGAGCTCCATGTTAAAATGCCCAACTTTACAGCAGAATAAAACATGTTTCCAGTCTGGGACAAATTGTGGTTTTGGTCTATACGGCTAATTTTGTCCTTCATGATGACTGTGAGGGGGGTGATTTTTTTTATAACTCATTCGTTTACGTTATATAAAGCCTTAAAGTTCTGCATAATTAAGGAGGTGGCCAGTCTGGCCACTTTGAGTGACAGGTGGATAGCCGTTTGTCTGCTGTCTGTTAGTCATCAAAAGCGGCTCCACCAGTCTTGTATGTTGTGTATCATTCTGTATCGCCTTAGGAAATTCGATAGCTCATACGTTTTTGAACTGAAAACAAGCGCCGTTTTATTAAGTCCAAATACAGCGCAAAGCTACGTTGGGAGTGAGTAATTTGTTAAACATTCTCGTTTCTAATAACCTACCCCTCTTTCATTGCTGGTTAAATGTTATGGGCACTAATAAACGAAACGGTGTATGATGACGTGTAATGGTGTAGCAGTGGTGTCCCATTTCATAGGGGAATATTTTCACCCCTACGCCTTGCCATTCTCTTTCAAGGGGAACAGGAAGGGGAAGGTGAAGGGGTATAAAATAGAAATGGGATTGGGCCTTAGTATGCGTTAAAGGGTTAGTTCACCCAAAAAGAAAAATTATTTCATGAATTACTCACCCTCATGTCGTTGGACACCCGTAAGACCTTCGTTCATCTTCAGAACACAAATGAAGATATTTTTGTTGAAATCTGAGAAAGGCTTCAGAAAGGCCTCCATTGGCATTCAGGACATTCCCACTCACAAGACCCATAAAGGCACTAAAGACGTCGATACAAAGCCCATCTCGCTACAGTGGCTGTACAATGATGTTAAAATGCGACGGAAATAGTTATTGTGCGCACAAAAATCAAAATAACGACTTTATCCGCCAAGTTATTGACGTGAACTCGACGCATGCGCGAGAATGTGACGCAGCTCGGCCGTTCATGACCCGGAAGAGGAGGAGCCGCTATCGCCTGAGCTCACGGCCGAGACCTACACGGAAGACTTGGCGGAGAAAGTCATTATTTAGATTTTTTTTGCCCACAAAAACTATTCTTGTTGCTTCGTAAAATTATTGTACAGCCACTGTAGTGAGATGGGCTTTGTAACAACGTTTTTAGTACCTCAGCCATCAGCTTTCAACAAAAATATCTTCATTTGTGTTCTGAAGATGAACGAAGGTCTTGCGGGTGTCCAACGACATGAGGGTGAGTAATTACTGAAATCATTATCATTTTTGGCTGAACTAACCCTTTAAGTAGCACTACAGTAAATAAACTGACTAGAGAAACAACACTGCTTGTTTTCATCTACGAAAGTGTATTTTGTCTTTCTGCACGCTGAATGGTTTATTACATTTTACAGAACGGGAAGTAAGTGGCATTTTTCAGTTTTGCACAAATGACTATATGAAAATACTTTTTTTTTGGCAGTGTAAACATTCAGAATCTGGTCTTTTTCTTTCTATCTATTCAGACAGAGATCTACTGGTCTATCTAGCAGGATCGTGTGGTTAATGTGCAGATAATTTCTGAGACCTTTACCTTTATAGGCACGGCCACAGAACTACAGGGACGAATGCTGCAGAGTCTGGTTTCCTTCATCAGTTTGCACTGAGCGTTCTCATTGGTGACCCGAGACGAAACGCCCATCCCGCAGCTGCGCGAACACGGGGTCCAGCTCGTGGTCTGAGACACACATTGCCGTCCGGCTTGCTTCCATGCTAGGGAGAGCGAGAGAGACATGGTAAGGCAGGACACAGGCACCATTCACCCAAACAGGCAACACTGACGCATAGAGCAGGAGATTAGGGAGCATGTGTGGGGCTGGTTCACAGGGATCTACTGGAAAAGAAGCCCTCACACAGAAGTGCACGCAGAACGAACCGCCACAGCTCACATTGGGACTGATTGTTAATTGAACCGAAACCCAAAAGGGGGGGCGTTCGTTCTCACAGGACACATTCTTGCTGCACTACTTGTGATTGTTGGTTTATGTGAACATATGCTAAACAGACGTCATCTTACATCCTTGACCCTAGTGAAAAAATGTAAAATACATTTATTTTACGCTAAGTACACTACATTTACATTTGTATGTACTTCATATAAATACCCTGCAATTGTCCTAATGGCGTACTAAATTGGTATACTTAAAGTCTGCTAAATTGGAACAACTCATTATGTTAATAGTTATCCAAAAGTGCTGAGGTCCAGCTAAAGAAATACTTAAGTATATGTAATAGTGCTACAGTGGAACTAAAGCAAGTATAATTTAGGTAATATCTTGCATTTAAAGACTGGTATTATACAGAGATAATACTATCCTTACTAATACATCCTGACCCTAGTGAAAAGTGTACAGTACTGTGCACAAGTCTTAGGCACGTTAGTATTTTCACACACCCCAAAAAATGTTTTAAGCCAGTTATTTATATATGTTGCAATAGTGTGTCAGAAGGTAATATCAGTTTACATTTTCAAACATTTATTTTGCCATTAATTGTAATAATCCAGTCAATCCACACGGAGATCTAATCTCTCCATCATCGAGAAACTGAGATAAAATCCTCAAGAACTGAGACGACATCTCCGAGACGTTTGAAGAAACCCTCCTGCGAAGCTCCAGTACTGTCAACAGTTTTAGACACTTGTGTAAAAATGCTGTAACGTGAGAATCCTTTCACAAATAATGTCACAAATAGATTTTGTTTATCAATGAGCTCCTAATAACTAAATTAGATCAGTGTTTGGTGTGAGCACCCTTTGTGTTTTACACAGCTTCTGTCCTGCTACACTTGCTCACAGTTTTTCAGAGAGTTTTGCAGGAGGGTTTCTTGGTCTTGGTGTCTTGGAGACGTTGTGGCAGTTCTTGTGGATTTTGTCTCAGTTTCTTCATGTAATCCCAGACAGATTTAGCCTGACAAGCCAGACCCACATCAAGATGTTTGGTCTGGAAACTCCCCATTGACAGCTCAATCCGAGGGGCGGATAAACGGTTGTCTTTCAAACTCCCTCTGCACGCGATAGGATAGCGCTACAACCAACCAGAGCAACGGAGCAGACCTTGTTGACGGATTAAACATTCGCCGTATCCGGTCGGCTAAACTCTGAACACATCTTCCCTTTTTAAGAATGACTTCAGTGCCGTTCTTTATTCTTTTCTCAGAGAAAAGCTTAACTCCAAGTCTTCCAGAGTCGCGGTCAAAGCTGATTCGAAAGACCGCCGCCGTTCGCCAGTTTCTGTGTTTACTAGAAACACGCAAACGCAACTCGGCCGTTATTATGTTAAGCCCCGCCCACCGACTCTATACACGATGTGATTGGCCCGACCAGAGTTTGGTTTTTACAGCTCAGAAGTGTATTGAGAGTTGCTAGACGACACTCGCGGCAGATTAGATTTGCTGCCGCTAGGGTGGGTCTAGATTTCTAGGCTAAAACGGACTCGATGATGGTGAGATTAGATCTCCGTGTGGATCAGCTGTTGTCAGACTCCTTCTGCACACTTAAATCTCACTGGAATGGATTATTACAATTAATGGCAAAATAAATGTTTGAAAATGTAAACTGTGACACACAGTTGGTCTGCATTGTAAAGGGAATCTAGTGCTAGTTAAAAAAAAAAAACATCTGGGGACACCAAATAGCGGGCTCACCTGGCAGGTGTTTTCGACTGCGTGGTTTGTCCCACTCCACCTCCACGAGCTCGTTGCTCAGCGAGTCTTTGGGCCTGTAGGGTTTCGGCCGGGGCTTCTTGAAGGCGTGCAGGTTGGGGAACAGGTGTGGCGGCGGCTGGGGCCGTCTAAACACCGGCGGCAGGACGGAGGACCCGCTGTGGCAGTCCACGCTGAGGCAGCACTGCCCGGGGACTTTAACCAGCCGAGGCGTGGGGCAGGACGGGGACGCCAGGGGCACTTCTGTGGGGCAAAGGGGCGCGCATCCCACCGCCCCGTCGATGCAGGTGCACTGGTGTTTGCAACCCGCGTGGAAGTTCTCTCCATTCTGATACATCCGGCCGTTATATTCACAAGAGCGACCTTCCAGTTTGGCTGAAAGACAGAAACGATTACTGAAAGTTACATTCAATAGTATTCAGAAGTATTATAAAAGGGTTAGTTCACCTAAAAATGAAATGTCTGTCATTAACTCCTCCCCCTAATGTCGTTCCTCACCCGTAAGACCTCCGTTCATCTTCACACACAGTTTAAGATATTTTATATTTAGTTTGAGAGCGTATGCAAGTGTATGCACACTATACTGTCCATGTCCAGAAAGGGAATAAAAACATCATCACAGTAGTCCATATGAGACATCAGTGGGTTAATGAGAGTCTCTTGAAGCATCGGAAATACATTTGGGTCCAAAAATAACAAAAACTACGACTTTATTCAGCATTGTCTTCTCTTCCGCGTTTGTTTTCAATCCGGGTTGGCGACTGCGCAGTGACTGCCGTGTTATCTGGTGCACGCGAGCTTCGTTTATCCATAGTTTTCAGTCGCAGGAGGGCAAAACCGCCATAAACTCCTTTGAACTGCAGCACAAATCTGTCAAATATCCATCTTAAAATGAAAATATGTGAACAAGATACATGTTTTGGGCACTATACAGCGCCTGCTGCAGTATTTCAATCACTAAAAACAACGGGACGTTTTTAAAATGCTTAACGTGAAAAACACTATAGGGCGAGTTACACCAACAAGGATTCAGTTGAGCAAAGTTTAACGCTAATCTAGGATTTCTTGATATGGGTTTTATTTTAAATCGAGTTGTTACACCGCTTGATTTTGAACAGATTAATTACGCAGTAAAAAGCGGAGGGTGAACTGACGGCTTTTTTTAAACCATTAAAGTGCCGTAATGTACTAAAACAGTGATATTATAAGATCAAATTCAGTTTACACCTTTTAAATGACGCATACTATTTACAGGCGTGTAGATGAAAACCCAGAATATGAGCGCAACGTTTTCTTTATAATAGGTTTCGATGGGAAAACACCTAATGAGAAACCTCGTCTTGCACTAATATTCTGTGTTCATCTGCTTTCCTGTACAAAGTGTGCAACATCATCAATAATGTGTATATTGAATTTGGTATTTTAATATCACTGTCTTTACTGCATTAATACTGTCTGCAAACCTGGTGAAAATTCGGTTTTCGAAAATTCGAAAATTTGGTTCAGCTACCAAATCAGACATCAGGAGACTGCAACGTACCATCCGGACTGCAGAGAGGATTATTGGTGCCAAACTGCCAACCCTCCAGGACCTGTACTCTTCCAGAGTGAGGAAGAGAGCGGGTAAAATCATCACAGACTCCACTCACCCCGGACACCTCCTGTTTGAACTGTTACCGTCAGGACGGCGACTCCGATCACTGGCCACTAGAACATCTAGGCATAGGAACAGTTTCTTCCCACAGGCCATTTCCCTCTTGAACAGTTAACCCCCCCCACCCCAAGGCAAATGCCTGTAAGTGCAATTATTCCCACTTTTTAGTGCAATATCTCCTAAACTCAGGGGATTACTTATATTACTTATATTATTTATTATTTATATTTATTCTCTCCACCCAAATACTGTAAATGCTCATAATCTACGTCTTCTGACTAAACGTAACCGTGACCTTATACTGTTCATATTTTTCTTCATATTTTTATTCTTAGAATTTTTTTTATTACCGTGTTGTATTGTATTGTTTATGTGCACTGGAAGCTTCAGCACCAAAAAAAATTCCTTGTGTGTGAAAGCACACTTGGCAATAAAGCTCTTTCTGATTCTGAAATGACTGGCGGGTAATGGAGGAGAGCCTTGTTTTGCCCTCCAGGGGGCGTTCCTATGAGTGTGTGACGATGCGTGAAAACTATGAATGGTCTGACGGAGACTGCGCAGTTGCGAACGCAGATTGAAAACAAACGCGGAAGAGAAGACAATGCTGAATAAAGTCGTAGTTTTTGTTATCTTTGGACCCAAATGTATTTTCGACGCTTCAAGAGACTCTCATTAACCCACTGATGTCTCATATGGACTACTGTGATGATGTTTTTATTCCCTTTCTGGACATGGACAGTATAGTGTGCATACACTTGCATACGCTCTCAGACTAAATATAAAATATCTTAAACTGTGAAGATGAACGGAGGTCTTGCGGGTGTGGAACGACATAAGGGCGAGTCATTAATGACATTTCATTTTTGAGTGCGCTACCCTTTAATATGACACCTTATCGTTAAGTCCTACCATTATTATTAGTACACTGCAAAAATAAATGTCCCTGTCTTCCAGTACCCATATCTAAACGATCTTAAATTGAGATTATTTATTCTTTTCATTATACATAAAATATTAAAAGACACAATATGTAATTTTTCACCGCTAGAGGTCGCTTATTCAAAAAACAAAGGTATAGTTTGATGACGCCTGGATGTCACTTTTTTTTTTCACTCGCCAGTTACTATGAGACACTTGTTCACACTGCAGTGAGTGAGATCATATTAGACATGGTAAAACATGGTACTCTGTGCGGTAAATCAGCAACACCAGATTTAAACAATAAGACTAATCATTGTTATAGAGCTCAACACAGTTAGTTTTCTGTTGATTAATGTCTCCAGACAGTTGCATAATATTAGCCTAGAAATCTAGACGCACCCTAGCGGCAGCAAATTTAATCTGCCGCGAGTGTCGTCTAGGAACTCTCAATACCCTTCTGAGCTGTATTCCCTAAACTCTGGTCGGGCCAATCACATCGTGTATAGAGTCGGTGGGCGGGGCCATAATGACGGCCGAGTTGCGCGTGCGTGCTTCTAGTAAACACAGAAACTGGCGAACGGCAGTCTTTCGAATCAGCTTTGACCGCGACTCTGGAAGACTTGGAGTTCAGCTTTTCTCTGAGAAAAGAACAAAGAGCGGCTCTGAAGTCATTCTTAAAAAGGGAAGATGTGTTCAGAGTTTAGCCGACCGGATACAGTGAATGTTTAATCTATCAGCGAGCTCTGCTTCACCTTCGTTGCTCCGGTTGGTTGTAGCGCTATCCTATCGCGTGCAGAGGGAGTTTGAAAGACAACCGTTTATCCGCCCCTCGGATTGAGCCGTCAATGGTGAGTTTCCAGACCAAACATTTTGATGTGGGTCTGACTTGTCAGGGTAGCATAATATAATATATTCTACAAAATAAAACAAGAAATTGAGGGTAATGTGGGTATGATGTCATTGATAGGCGATGCATGCACAGGATCCATATCCTGATTAAAATCGCTTATTTCTCTGGATTTAAATATTCTTGGAAACATTTAGGATAATATAAGGACACAAGCCAACAAAATATATAACATTTTTCTAGTGGTTTTTGGATATTTTTATCCCAAAATCTTACGTATTGTGTCTTTAAAGGGTTAGTTCACCCAAAACACAGGATTTACTAATGACGTGCGCTGAAAAGGCGTGGACAGGGTTATTGTACATGCATTTGTTGGGGTTTCCCCTTTTAACACAAAATTTATAGGAGGAGAGTATTTAAATGAATCATGAGGTGATTTACTAAGGTTTGCACTCGTCAGTTTACTGGTGTTTGCGGCATTATTTATCGCACAAAAAAGCATGTCTTAAAGCAGAGGCTAATTGGTAGATTGCGCTGGTCATTATGGAAATGATCCGGCTGTGTCTGTGTGCTTTAATTTGCGTGACGTCAGTAGATCACGTGCAGAACTTTTTACACCCATATCCGCTTTTTTAGGAATTGTGCTCTCACGCTAATTTGCCCTGTTTAGTAAATCTGGCCCTTGATCTTGTTTTGTAAAAAAATATAAAAATTTAGTTTTCGCTTAAAACAAGAAGACATATATCTTCCAGTGGGGACAGAAGGAAAATGGAAAGTTTGCATTACCAAGAAGCAGGAAACATTTAAAATATGGCGTGTCTATTTACACTAACTCCGCCCACTGACGTCTGATTGGGCCAGACAAATTTATGGAAGACACTGATTGGCCAGCAATACTGTAGGGAGAAAGTTTCAACGCAAAGCGACCTTTTGCCGAATTCGCTCTACTCCCTTTTCCCCCATCACATATCAGATTGGAAAGGCATTTATTTTCCATTAAAATGAAGAAAATAATCAAAAGCTGTGAATAAACGGTCTAACGTGTGTGTGTGTGTGTGTGTGTGTGTGTGTGTGTGTGTGTGTGTGTGTGTGTGTGTGTGTGTGTGTGTGTGTGTATAATCATACAGGGGTTAGGAGTAGGTGTAGGGAGGGCTTTATTGTCCCAATAAGGCGGCATCCACTTTATAATTGTAATAAATATATAATCGTTTACACTTATGCTATTATCGCATATCATTTAATGCACAACAACACTGAGCTGCAAATAGTATCTGGCACTATTTATAAGTATAAAAAGCTACTATTTACACTCGGTTACATTATAAACAGAGAATCTATTGCTATTTTTAAAGTGTTTGACATTTTGAAGGTTCAGAGAACATTTCTAAATACGTTTTTTTCTTTGTATAACTTAATGGGAACATAAGCAAAACATTATTATGGTATTTTGTTAGCTGGAGTTTTTAGTGTGTGTCGTTTTCCCATTAAAAAAAAAAATCTGAAACATCCTTTAGATAAGCAGGGGTTTGTTTTGACCTCCTCCTCCTCCTCCTCCTCCTCCTCCTCCTCCTCCTCCTCCTCCTCCTCCTCCTCCTCCTCCTTATTTGCATTGAATGATTTATTATCCCGAGAGACGACGGCCCGCTCCGAGTGACAGTAAGGGGTTAAACAGAGATTGACACACTATCCTTTGCTTTTATGAGAGAGGCTCTATGTTTAGGGCCGAGAGGAATTTTGACTTGTTTACAGTGTCGTTGAGCATCAGATAGTCTTTGGGTCTGCTGAGACGCCCCCTTAAACCCCCCTTTAGTCCAACTCAAATAACTGCCTTAATATAGCAACTACCCCAGTGCACAAAATATCCTCTGTATGTGAGGAAATGAACGCGCACGTCTTAATAAAGATAAAACCTGAGGCAGCGGGCCGCCAAACTACACCCTGAAGTTAAATTATTCAGTCATTAAATTCATTATTCATGATAATTATTGAAGGGTTCAGATATTACGTGAATGCATTCAAACCGTTGAATAAATATAACATTTTTAATAAATATAATCAGGAATGATTCGTTTAAGTTTTCATTCCTGTATTGATGCATTTCCCATTGAAAGTTGGGGAGAGACATTAAAGGGTTTGTTCATTTTTTATAATTGCTCTTAGTTTGCGTCTCATCCTGACAAACTGAAGATTAATATATACACCGCTCAGGCATAACATTATGAACTAATATTGTGCTGGTCCCCCTTTTGCTGACCCGTCGAGGCATGGACTCCACTAGACACCTGAAGGTGTGCTGTGGTATCTGGCACCAAGATGTTAGCAGCAGATCATTTAAGTCCTGTAAGTTGTGAGGTGGGGGCTCCATAGATCGGACTTGTTTGTTCAGAGCATCCCACAGATGCTCGACTGGATTGAGATCTGGGGAATTTGGAGGCCAAGTCAACGCCTCAAACTCGTTGTTGTGCTCCTCAAACCATTCCTGAAGCGTTTGTGCTTTGTGTCAGGAGCATTATCTGCTGGAAGAGCCACAGCCACCAGAATACCGTTTCCATGAAAGGCTGAACATGGTCTCAGCAATGCTTAGGTAGGTGGAGCGTGTCAAAGTAACATCCACATGGATGGAGGACCCAAGGTTTCCCAGCAGAACATTGGCCAAAGTATCACACTGCCTCCGCCGGCTCGCCTTCTCCCCATAGTGCATCCTGGGGCCATGTGTTCCCCAGGTAAGCCACACACACACACACCCGGCCATCCACGTGATGTAAAAGAAAACGTGGTTCCTCAGACCAGGCCACCTTCTTCCATTGCTCCGTTGTCCAGTTCTGATGCTCACGTGCCACTGTTGGTGCATTTGGCGGGGTCAGGGGTCAGCATGGGCACCCTGACTGGTCCCCATACGCCACAAACTGAGGTGCTCTGTGTATTCTGACACCTTTCTATCAGAACCAGCATTAACTTCTGGAGCAGTTTGAGCTCCAGTAGCTCGTCTGTTTGATCGGCCCACACGGGCCAGCCTTCGCTCCCCACGTGCATCAATGAGCCTTGGCCGCCCATGACCCTGTGGCCGGTTCTCCACTGTTCCTCTTGGAGCACTTTTGATAGAGACTGACCACTGCAGACCGGGAACAGCCCACAAGAGCTGCAGTTTTGGAGATGCTCTGACCCAGTCGTCTAGCCGTCACAATCTGGCCCTTGGAAAACTCGCTCAAATCCTTACGCTTGCCCATTTTTCCTGCTTCTAACACATCAACTCTGAGGACAAAATGTTCTCTTGCTGCCAAATATATCCCACCCACTAACAGGAGCCGTGATGAAGAAATCATCAGTGTTAGTCACTTCACCTGTCAGTGGTCATAATGTTATGCTTGACTGACATGAACTACACATCCGAACCAAATTTGGTCTTTAAAAATCTTACACTGTGTCATACACTTATTTACTGAAAATGTATTTAAATGAGTCTCATTGTATAAATGTTTGCATTTTAAATAGATTTTCTTTACATTATTGAAATGTGTAGAATGTATGAATTGGAAATGTATACGATTAAAAATCATACATTTTATACATTTAAATTATTTTGCATTACCTTTTAGTGTATAATCTGTATTAAAAAAATAAGTTACACAAGATTAAACTTTTTTCTTTTTTTCCGTCAGTTTAATGTAATTTAAGTTGACTTAAACATCCAGGTTGATTAATCTTAAGTTTTTTGTGTACAGATAAATAGAGATCGATGGATTTAATTCGTATTTAAATGTATAAAATTTGAAAAGCATATACTGTGATTTATTTAAATGATTTTTAAAGAAGTTGTGTTGTTTTGTCGACTCACCCCGGCAGATACCGTGGATACTGGCCACATCGTTGCCATAGTTACACTCCAGGCCCTTGTGATGGTCGCAGGGTCTGTCGTCATGGCAATCGTCGTTCAGCTGGGCGGCACAAACTTTGCAGCATCCGCAGCCGTTGGGTACCGCGCTGACCCCCGGCGGACACACGGGCCGCTCCACCGGACACTGGCAGACCTTAGGACACCTCGCTCCAATCTACACACACACACACACAGTGAGTTCAGTTTGAGTTCGGCCCAAGCGCAACCTCCCTCTTGAAGCCGATACGGAAGTGACTTATACTGCAGTTCATCGACTGGCCACTAGAGGCAGGTGAGCAGAATCTCATTGAGCCCCATGTTAAAATGCCCAACTTTACAGCAGAATAAAACATGTTTACAGTCTGGGACAAATTGTGGTTTTGGTCTATACGGCTAATTTTGACCTTCATGACGACTGTGAGGGGGGTGAATTTTTTTATAACTCATTCGTTTACGTTATATAAAGCCTTAAAGTTCTGCATAATTAGGGCGTGGCCACTTTGAGTGACAGGTGGATAGCCGTTTGTCTGCTGTCTGTTAGTCAGCGTCACCTAAGCTCCGCCCACTTCCCCTCAGCCCCACCCATTTCACTCAGCTCCACCCACTTCACTCAGCTCCCCCCACTTCACCTCAGCCCCGCCCACTTCACCTCAACTCTGCCCGTTTCACTCAGCCCCACCCCCTTCACCTCAGCCCCGCCCACTTCACCTCAACTCTGCTTATTTCACTCAGCCCCGCCCCCTTCACCTCAGCCCCGCCCACATCCCCACCTCTTTGCCCAATTTCGTTTATCCGGGCGATGATACTCTGTCAAGATGGCGACGGCCAGCTCGTCTCTACTTTACGCTTCAGAACGGCTCCTCAGAATCCTATGGGTGACGTCACGGACACTACAGCCATATTTTTTACAGTCTATGGTTCGGCCACATAGAACCTCTAACTTTAATTTTAATAAAAACATAAATTTTTAAACACTTAAACGAATTTGCATGAGCATATGTTGTAATGTAAAATTCACTTAAATACATAAAATGTATGATAACGCGAATGAAAATGTACTTAATGCTGTCAAATCAATCAGGATTAACTGCATGTAACATAAAAGTCTGTAAAAATGTGTGTGTGTGTGTGTATATATATATATATATATATATATATATATATACACACACATAAACATTATACATTTACAAACGTTTATGCTATGTGATTAATCATGATTGCACTAAATTAAATGTATTTATTTTATTAGAAACATATATTGTTTGTAACTGACAGCTAAAAATGTAATTGTCTCTCATAAAGTGAAGATCAAATTGGGTTTCCCTGTCCCTGTTATTTAAAATATATATTTTTTTTAAATGGTGTCACAATATATGATAATGCAAATTGATTTAAATTTTAAAAAAGCATATGCATTTTCCTTAGTTTATATTGTGATATAAACATATATTTAAATTAGGGCTGTCAAACGATTAATCACATCCAAAATAATCGTTTGTGTTTACATAATTATACACAGTACACACACATATTATATCATGTAAATACACACACATGCATGTATATATTTAGGAAAAATTCACAAATGGTAAATATATACAGAACATGTATTATGCAAACACAAGCTTTTATTTTGGATGCGATTAATCGCGATTAATCGTTTGCCAGTCCTAATTTACGTATCGTTTTTGTATAACATTTGACTGAATTGTCATTTGCATATTTAAAATATACGATTTTATATTCTAGTGAAAGTGTATTTAAATGTGGCATTAATTTGCATGAACATATACCGATATAAAAACTGCAATATATAATATAATGTAAAAATGTTATTGATTTCATTCATTTAAATTATACTAATGAGAGTTAATTTGCATTGGCACACGCTGTGATATGGCTGACAGCTATAATTTAGACCGCCTGGCGTAAAGTGCAGGTGAATCGTGTTCGCAGGAGTGTTTCCCAGTCCGGGATCCTCGTCATTCCGAAGGGTTTTTCCACTGAAGCCTATTTCCATTCGCTGGCTTCCTAAAGCGCTGCACCTGTTTCGCCGGCATCCCGATGGCTCAGTGAAACACCCAGTGGAGTCCTCTGAGAAACGCCCGCCACGCCAGGCATCTTCAAATCCAGCGTGATGAGCTCTGGAGTCACCCGGGGCCCAAATGTGGATCTGAGATCAAAGCGTGAGGGGCGCCGGCTCTGGATGCCGGGGTTAATGGAGTGGGATGTGAGGCTGGATTGTTGTGCTCGGGTTATTTTGAGCCTGTGCTGGTCTATTTCTGATCCACAGGAGCCATGAGGATGGGCCGACTCTCTCAGGTGTGCAGTCTCGTTACGAGGGGTCATCGCACTGCTTTAGTACTCGATAAAGAGAATAAAATGATCGCAGGCAACGGCAACGATTTCTCAATGTTAAGTGGTCTTTTTTTTCAGAGCTGTGTGTGTGTGTGTGTGTATATATATATCATATACATACATACATACATACATAGGCTACGAACACACACACGTTTGTTTTTGTGGGGACATTCCATAGGTGTAATGGTTTTTATACCATACAAACCATATTTTCTATCCCTGTACACTGCTCATCTCACACACACACACACACATACACACACACACACACACACACACACACACACACACACACACACAACCCCTAAACCTACCCAACACACACACACACACTACCCCTAAACCTACTCATCACAGGAAACAGTCTGCATTTTTACTTTCTCATAAAAACTCATCCTGTATGATTTATGATAATGTCCTCATATTTCACCCTCTCCTGTAATACCTGTGTCATACCCATGTCATTATACACATTTGTCCTGATATTTCACAAAACATGCCCCCACACACACACACACACACAATACTCACATAACATTGTTGAAAGGCCGTGGCATAATAATACTATATATGTAGATGTGATTATTCGCGATTAATTGATATATGATCATACTGTTTTTTTGTTTTTTTGATAAAAAAACAAAAACATTCAATTTATAAACAAATGTTTACTATCATGCACAGACACGCATACCTATTTTACTATAATGTTATAAAATAAATGAACTTTTAAAGTATGCAGTGTTTACTTATTAAACTGTTAAACATTGAAGACTCACCGCGGTGCAGATGATCAGTACAAACACCAGCAGGCACAGTAAATCCCTCATCTTCTTAATAATAAACTATTCACTGTCCACGGGCGATGTTTTCCGATATGAGACCGTTTAACTCTCACAGACGAGCGGTTATAATCCAGCCGAGCGCGTTTATTCCTGCAGATACTTTGAGTCTCTGGCTTGTTTTCACGCTGCAGTCAGTATTTATACGGCTGTGCTGAGGTTCCGTCCGCGGTCCCGCCCTCTCGGCCAATCACAACGCGGCTGTGCGGGTAGGATTCTAAAGAGGGCGTGACTTAGCCATCCGGGCGGATTGGGGGCGTGGCTAGCGATGAATGCAGTCATTCATAAAAACTACTCCATTCCAGAGAAGAGCTGCTGTCTGCTGTTTATTGACTTAAGTCTTAATAAAAATATTATGGATGCTTTAAAGTCTCTTTCACACGCACAACTCTGTCCGCTGTGTGCTTTGTGCAAGGCTAGATAAATATACTCAGCTGTGTGATGTTTGCAGCATTAATAGAGCAGATTTCCTGCATGAAAAGACTGATGGAGAGATGAATCAGATGAATTAAACAGTCACGTTATTTCCTTCTCTTCCTCACGGTCACTTCATCTGTCAAGGTTTTTATCCATTTTATCCCTTTTCAGTTTGGATTTATTGGCATGATTGGGTTTACATGCACAAAACAAGTCATGACAAGAAGAAAATATAGGTCCAATACAAATTAAAAGTTGCTATAATGAACACAAAATAAGTCAGTAGGCATATATTATTCTTTCTCCAAATACTTGGACTATACTTTCGACATTTGACTAGAAATAAAGCACACTAGGGCTGAGATTTGAGTGTGTTTGAGATGTGTCAGGTCAGGTGGTGTTTTGAGTTTATTCCTCAGGAGTGGAAAAGCTCAGCATGACCAACACACTGCACATGGGGAGAGAGAGAGAGAGAGAGAGAGAGAGAGAGAGAGAGAGAGAGAGAGAGATGGATGGAGTGATGTGGAAAAAGGTGTGTGTGGGTGGAGGAATGTGAGGACCAGATCAAACAGACTACGCTCAAAAACACGTCTGTGAAAGCGATGGAGGGCAGAGGTTGAGCGTAAGAACCGGAGGGAAAGACTGAGCAAAGCTACAAACACAGAGAGACAGAAATAAACACACTCAGACTGCTGAAGCTTATTAACGGGAAAGAAAGTGTCTGGAATGCTTCCGCACGAGTTGTCATCACATCAAATACACTTAAAACCAAACATCTGATGTCATTATGCAATAGATACGAATTATGCAATGACATTTATATTTATACAGTTGTGTATACAGTACTTTATGTGCAAATCTGTACGTCAGATGAATATTAACTTAATATTTTTAAAGTGGTTATGACATGAAAAATAAAATCTGCCTTGATTTTAAATATATATATATATGTGTGTGTGTGTGTGTATATATGAGGTCTTTCAGGGCTTGACATTAAGCATGTGTGTATTGTAAATATAATTTATTCTGAAGCAATATACTTACCAATGTTCAATCAGCTTTGACATATTTATATCTGCATATTTAAAATGTGTGATATTTTTATCTTTTTATAAAGGGTATTTTCCCCTAATCTTATTAAATATAGGCTAAGCTTCAGGTTTAATTTTATATTGTTAAATTTGATCAATACATTAAATTAAAATAAGACACTATAAGGGCTGTTACCAATCAAATTAAATAATTTACACTGAAAAATTACAACTGCATTAAATAATGTTTTGAGATTTGTAGTTTTGAAAAGACAAAAAATAAATGTTGGAAAGAAATGTTTAAACATGAAACTAAACCTCCAGTAGGTGGCAGCAGGTGGCCGTCTTAATGAGCGAGTCATTGAGTCGTTCATTCAAACGATTCATTCAAACACTGAATCGTTCAGTAACACTTGTTGCTGTGGGACTCGTTACAGTTCTGCAAATGAACGATTTTCGCTGCTAAAATAAAACAAAACACTCAATATTGCATCTAAAATGTAAGTGATGTTAAGTGAATGTTAAATAATTGTTTATGGTGCTGTCATATGAAATCAGCAATGGTGGAGGAAGTACTGAATCTCAGTACTTAAGTAAAAGTTCAAATAACCAGAGCCATATTTACTGAAGTAAAAGTAGAAGTACTACAACGACAATCCTATTTAAGTAAAAAGTAAAAAATACCTGATTTGAAATGTACTTTTAGTATTAAATGTAAAAGTACTTGTTTAACAATTTATTCTCTTAATGTCTATTTTCTAATAATTAAAAAGAAGAAAACAGTATGGGGTTTTTGGTTAATGAGGCTAATTGTGCGTATCATCTGTTGTCCGGTTTACATTCTGACTCACAATATCAGAGCGATCTGCAGAGTTAAATATCTATATTCAGAAGAACATTTCCATCAGCTTTGATGTATTTACATCTTCATATTTATGAGGATTAATCTTAAATATAGGATTTGCTTCAGCTTTCCTTTTATGTTCTTAAATTTGATCAATAAATTAAATTAGAATAATGCTATATGGTTGTTAAATTAAATAATTTACACTGACAAATTACAACTGCATTAAATAATGTTATGAGATTGCTTTAACTATATTTTAAATACAGTAAGAAACGTTGGAAAGAATGTTTAAACATGAAACTAAACTACCAGTAGGTGGCGGCAGGTCTTAATGAGTGAGTCATTGAGTCGGTTCGTTTAAACGGCTGATTCGTTCATTAATGAGGCAGTCGTTTACGAACAGTTCATTGAATCTTTGATTCAACCGATTCATTCAAACGCTGAATCATTCATTAACACACTATTGCTGTGAGATGCGTTGTGGTTCTGATGTGGAAATATGATCTGATCTTGGAAATATTTTCGCTGCTGTAATAGAACAAAAGCAGTTTATATTGCATCTAAAATGTAAGTGACTAATTTTAATTAATTGTTTATGGAACTGTCATGAAATCAGTGTCACATTTTCAGTCGTGATGTTATTCAGGAAAACAGCACTCTTGGTCGTGTCATGTGATGTTTTTAACTGTATTATACGTTATAAAATATAAAAACCTTCACATTTTAAAGGGGGGGTGAAACACTCAGTTTCAGTCAGTGTCATGTCAATCTTGAGTACCTATAGAGTAGCATTGCATCCTGCATATCTCCGAAAAGTCTTTATTTTTTTTATAATTATATAAGAAAGATGCGCTGTTCCGAGTCTTTCCGAAAAAAGCCGAGCGGGTGGGGGCGTGTCGTGTGAGTGGAGCTAAATAATGACGTGTGCAGCAGCGCGCTGCAGTGAGGAAAGTGAGTCGCTCTGTGAGGAAAGTGATTCGCTCTGTGAGGAAAGTGATTCGCTCAGTGAGGAAAGTGATTCGCCCGCCGCGTGAGGAAAGTGATTCGCTCTGTGAGGAAAGTGATTCGCTCAGTGAGGAAAGTGATTCGCCCGCCGCGTGAGGAAAGTGAGTCGCTCTGTGAGGAAAGTGATTCGCTCTGTGAGGAAAGTGATTCGCTCTGTGAGGAAAGTGATTCGCTCTGTGAGGAAAGTGATTCGCTCTGTGAGGAAAGTGATTCGCCCGCCGCGTGAGGAAAGTGAGTCGCTCGGTGAGGAAAGTGATTCGCTCAGTGAGGAAAGTGATTCGCCTGCCGCGTGAGGAAAGTGAGTCGCTCTGTGAGGAAAGTGATTCGCCCGTCGCGTGAGGAAAGTGCTAATACAGATCGACCGCCGGCCTATCAGTGGGTAAGTCAGTAGCTACTGGTTATATCACCTGTTTAGCATCCTACGAGCCAGCGCTTTGATGGGCGTAGGCTGTTGCTTTCGCTCTCTCCCTCGCTCTCTCTCACGCGCTTCCGGTAGAATTGTCCGTAAGGCCCATACAAGGAAATTCCGCCCCCACTAACGTCAAAGGGGACGCATGATCTCAAAAAACTTGCCGAAACTTATGACTAACCGGAAGTAGTATTTTTGACAAAGAAATACTCCCATCAAACGTCCACCTTAACTTTTGAAACTTTGTCTATGTTTAGTATGGGATTCCAAGTCTTTAACAGTGTAAAAAGATCAGTATGCATGAAACAGCATTTCACCCCCCCTTTAAATATTTACTGCAGTATGTTACTGAGTTTCTCTGTACGAGCGGCGTTGGTTTGTTTCCATTTCTCCTCAAGAGGCTGCGCGATTGTCAAAAGCGCAACCGTCAGTTCATACATTAGCCTATTACCGGTATTAATTAATTATCCCAACAAACCTTAATCTCCAGCCCTGAAACTGATCAGAAAATGTAACGAAAATGTAATAAAACGCTGTAGAAATGTAGTGAAGTAGAAAGTAAAATATTTGCTGCAAAATGTAACGAAGTCAAAGTAAAAAGTATGCACTATTGATTCTACTTAAGTAAAGTACAGATACGTGAAAAATGTACATTCCACCACTGTCCACCACTATCGATCGCCACTTACACTAAATTAATGCACAATCATTCTTGCATTTTGGTGATTCGCTAGTTATTTTTTGTTTTAATCAGGCTCTTGTCCGTCAGGCAAGTAAAACTCTCTTCAAAAAACCCACTTGTCCCAGACAAGCAGACAAGCGTTAATGTCGAGCCCTGTCTTTGTACCACTAGAGCATCCTGAAAGTTTAATAGCTTAAAACGTCCTCCTCACAATAAACAAAGCATTTATTTAATCAAGCTCTAAAAATGGCTTGTTTTGATATTGCAGGATCTGTGACATCACTAGGGTAAACACATTTGCATATTCCCACCTCCAGAGCAAGACATCTATGAATAATGATACATCACAGGACAGGCCCCGCCCACTTGTAATATAGGCCCCGCCCACTTGTATTCATTTGCTTACTGGCTGTCATTTGGCTATGCTGGTTGAGCATCATGTCAAAAGTGAATAAACCCATTATAATCACTGACGCTGTCTACACTGATGCATACATGTACTCTACCGACAACCGGATAAATGGACGGGTGAAAGAAAGTTTGCTTTGATGCATCCAGTTTAAAGCTCATTTGCATCTCTGTACAGATTTCAGAAGGATCCCAGCGTTTTAAAACAAGTGGATGGTTTATTTTAATGGCGTTTTGGATCTTGTTGAAGGATTATAATTTTGTTCGGCGCATTTTACTATGTAAAGGGCACAGTTTTATAAGGAGTTAATCGAAACTCTGATCTGAAGAGTGTGAAATCAAATATCCATATCACAAACTTAAGAACGCCATGAAACCTAATGTGGTTAATATGAAGAGGGTTCTGCTGAAGAGGCTTTATTTTGGAGGTCGTGTAAAACACCGTTTTGCTCCACACCAGGAGAGAGAGCGAGAGAGAGAGAGAGCGAGAGGAATTTTAGTCTATGGGGTTATTTTTAACCCAGAACAGGAACTACTGTGTTGATTCCTCAAACACACGCACACACACACACACACCTGACAGCGCCCTAACACACATGCATAGTTTCTGCAGAGACAGTCACATGACCTGCAAGGGTCTGATGATTATTTTTATATTTAGTCATTACAGACTTAATTTTTATGTTTGTTGTGCTTTTTTATGTTTTAAATTAAAGCACACTTTCACAACGCTTTAATTTAAGACGGTACTACACACAAACATACTTTCCTCACACCTCGAGTGGTTGGTTTAGAAACAATTTTTACACGGAAATGCTATTACATTTTTACAAATGATAGACAAGTAACACGTTGAATTACACGTTAAATCTCTAGTTAGAAGCGCTGAAATACTGTGTAATAATCCTTGTTTACATCTTTAACAGTTTAGTGCTATATTTTTGCCGATAGCTGATTTACATAGCTACAGTTCAAAGGTCATGGTAATCAGCGCTGTCGGTTTAACGGTTTACAGGTAAAACCTTCCATCTTTTAAACAGTCACACCCTCAGTAGTGACCGATCGCTCGCTCACTCCATCTGTTTATCCCGTCACACATACACACTCTTCGGCTGGTGGTGTCACAGAGATGCCTTGTTCTGCCTCCTTCCCGTCTTTCCACCGGTAGCCCGCAAAAATCCCAGAAATCCCTGTTATTTCCGCACCTGTGTTTGTTTGGCAGGCGCGTGAGCGCGTCAGAGAGCCGCGTAAACATAAGAAACGCCTCAGAACTGAAGTCGTGTGTGTGTGTGTGTGTTCGGCGGACAGACCTCAGCTCTGTTCACACACTCCCCGAGAGATGGGCAACAGCACAGCGACATCTGCTGGATTACAGACGTCCTGCACACACACTCAGGTTTGTGAATGAAGTATGCTAGCTAGCCTGGAGAGAAAGATGCTAATGTGTTTAGGCCTACTCTAAATCACTGAAACCTGAACAAGTTTGAAGTTTGAATCTTTTCTTGTAAATTCCCAGATGTGAAGTACACTCTAAATGTTTGCTTAAATCAACACAATTGCTGGGTTTATCAATTTTCAACCCAAACTTGAGTTGTTTTTAACCCAGCATAAGCTTTCCAAATGAAGGAAGAGGAAGTTTCGGGGATGGTCTTTATCTCCAAAAAGAAAGCCAATTGTTTTTTTATGTCTGATGGAGTGTGTTTAGGCCTACTCTAAATCGAGTATCTGGATTCAACGGCTGAATCACTGAAACCTCACATTAATGTCAAACATTCAGAGGGTGATTACGGAGCCCCTTACATGACATGCAAGAAAAAAAAAGGTAAATAGTGCTCACAATTTATTATTTCGTTCCCTCGATTTATAAATTGTGCGCACATTATACTAATTGGTTCCCCTGATTTATAAATTGTGCGCAGACTTTAGCAAATCGAGGAAACAAATTAGTAAATTGTAAACTACGATTTAGCCTACTAGTTTTTTACTGTAGGCTATGTCATAGGTGATCAAAGTTTTTAAAGGATTACGTCACTTTAAAATGAAAATGCCCTGATAATTTACTCACCCCAATCTCATCCAAGATATTCATGTCTTTCTTTCTTCAGTCGAAAATAAGTTCCCCACCCCACCACACACACACAATTTTTCTCCACACAGTAGACCTTTAGTGTTTGAGACCGGAAATATGTAATCGTCGTGGTAAGCTACTTCCGCCCTGCACCTTTAAACAGGTAAACAAATGGCGCAAACAACAAGGAAAAGTTACTGTAGCATACCAGGCTGTTCTAATGACTCCCAAAAGCAGCCATATCTGTCGTTTCATTCCTTCCCTGCTGATGGTGAAGTTCGACGGAAATGGTTTCAGGCTATCCTGCGGGATGAAGGACCAAATTTGGCATACAAAAAGTTGAAGGTTCAAATTAATGCAGTTTTAAAGGGGATCTGCAGGAACCCAGACGAGGAATAAGGTCTTATCTAGCGAAAATTCAAGGGGAAATTAGAAGAGGATACTCCATTGGCAGGGACCGTACATATTGGAAGAGTATGTATAAAAGTTTAATCCATGATATATAGATAAAAAAAACAATTTTCTGTAGCACAAAGAAGAGGTAATCCCATTCCACCTGATCGAAGGCTTTTGTCTGCGCCAAGCAAGCAGAAGGAGAGCCTCCAGTGGATGTTTGTTTGACGAGTAAATTACACTCAATGCTCTTCTTATATTAGGAGACAATCTGTTTTAAATAAAACCTATTTGGTCATTGTGTATGATAGTAGGTAAAACTAACTCGAAACTAACTTAACTTTTTGCCAGAATCTTTATAGCCATGTTCAAAAGAATAATTGGCTTAGAAGAAATGCATTCAAGTGGATCATGGGTTAGTGTTTTTGTTAAATTGCCCTTGTCAATGGAGTCCAATAGCATGTTTAGGTGTTTTAAGTGTTTGTGAAAACATCTTAAATTCGACAGGAAACACGGCGGGTCCATGGGTCTTGCCATTCTGCATGCAGCTTGCACCATCTCTTCTGTGGGAAAAGGCACATTAACTCCTCTCACTGTGTCCGAAATTACAGGTATGGACCAGGGTTGAAGAAAATAAAAACACTTTGCATAAAAGAGCTATCAGGAGGAGGTTCTGACTCATAAAGCAAAAGCTTAATAAGTCTTAAAATGTGTAATAATGCTAACGGGATCAGTAGTCAACTTGCCATCAGAAGACCTAATCTGTGAAATTACATTGCGCTGACTTTTTCGTAAGATGAAGAGCAAGGAGTTTACTTGGCTTGTCACCATGTTCATAAAATGTGTATTTAGCTTTTAACCACAACTTCTGAGCCTGGTAAACTGATAACAGATAAGGTTTGAATTTCTTCTTGTAAATTCCCAAATGCAAAGTAGTTGCATAAGTCGAGTCTAGCTGAAGAATTTCAAGAGATGATTGCTGTAGTTACTTTTTTCGCTGTCTATTTACATTGGCTAAGTAATAATTTGACCCAGAGCATAAGCTTTCAAAGCTTCCCAAATTAAGGAAGGTGACGTTTCAGGGATGGTGTTGATCTCCAACAAGATAGCCAATTGTTTTTTTTTTTAATGAATCAATAGTGCAAAAAACTAAATATCCTTCAATGCAACATTTGATCTCTATGGTATTCCGGTTACTAAAACAAATTTGGCTTTTGCACACAGAGATTATGATTCCAGTGATCACACGAGGAAAAAAGATGAATGTCAGGAAGCAACACAGATTTAAAAACGTAATTTAATGCACATGTATTAAATGTGTTGTCCGCACACTGGCATTAAACCTCCACATATTCATCCCCAGTTGCAGTCGGATATCTCGGTTTGAAGTTCAAGAAAGATATGAGAGGTTTCCATTCCCCTTTTGGCATTTCTGAATGAAGCCCCATCAGGCTGAGAGAGAGAGAGAGAGAGAGAGAGAGAGAGAGAGAGAGAGAGAGAGAGAGAGAGAGAGAGAGAGGAAACACAGATAGTGAGTTACTCATAGATCAGCAATTCTCAACTGGTGGATCACAAGCCTGTAAAAACACGCTAATGTTATTAATAAAGTCATTTTAACTCCCTAAAGTTGGTTAATTCCCCACCGTAAGAAGTTGAGAGCGGGGTCCTCCGTCAAGCTCCCCAAGATCTTCTCCAGCAGTTGCACACTGGCATTAATGGCAACATCTGCAGCTATATTATGGAGTGAACCGTGACTGGAAGCACTGTAATCCTTATTAATGCCATCCGGAGAATAAGGAAAACCTCCATGGCTGCACTTTCCTGTAAATATTAGTCAGATATGGGGGGTTTATTTCTACATACACTAGAGCCTTTTGAACGGTCTGCTTGCATCATACTTCTGTATGAATTTGTTTACTAAACTAAAATAATTTGTTTATTTGGTTGTTGATCAATTGGGGGGAAAAAATGTTTTGTTTAAAAGCATCCCAAAGCACACCTAATGAAGCTGGATGCCCAAATGATCAGGGCCGGATTTTATTCAAAACAACACAATTTGGGTCATTTTAGCTTAACCCAGCACTGGTTCGGGTTAGGCGTGGATGTCCAACCCAACAAGAACACCCAAAATTCGACAGAAATATAAACATAGGCCTTGTATATGTGAATGAGAACGAGTGCAGGTAAAAATCAACAGTTATAGATCTTAAATGAGATTGCCTTTGAATACTGGAATTGTTGAATAAATATTGAATAACTGACTAGTTTTTGACCAAATTTGACTTGTAATTTTTTCTTCTCCCGATGGAAATATTCCCGTTAGGCTTTGAGTGCTGCCCAGAAACACACAGACTGAAATGCGATAAGTCTCTAAATTCTTATACTGTCCACAGATATTCCACGATTAGTACCACAAACATGGACAAGTGAAACAGTTTAGGCACACAGAGAAACATTGGAACTGTAAGTGGGTGAGATTAAGCGTCAAGTGAACATTTTTGTCCTCAGAGTTGATGTGTGTGAAGCAGGAAAAATGGGCGAGCGTAAGGATTTGAGTGAGTTTGACAAGGGCCAGATTGTGACGGCTAGACGACTGGGTCAGAGCATCTCCAAAACTGCAGCTCTTGTGGGCTGTTCCCGGTCTGCAGTGGTCAGTGTCTATCAAAAGTGCTCCAAGAGGAACAGTGGAGAACCGGCCACAGGGTCATGGGCGGCCAAGGCTCACTGATACACGTGGGGAGCGAAGGCTGACCCGTGTGGGCCGATCAAACAGACGAGCTACTGGAGCTCAAACTGCTCCAGAAGTTAATGCTGGTTCTGATAGAAAGCTGTCAGAATACACAGAGCATCTCAGTTTGTTGCGTATGGGGCGGCATAGCCGCTGACCAGTCAGGGTGACCTCTGACCCCTGACCCCGCCGAAAGCACCAACAGTGGCACGTGAGCATCAGAACTGGACCACGGAGCAATGGAAGAAGGTGGCCTGGTCTGAGGAATCATGTTTTCTTTTACATCATGTGGATGGCCGGGTGTGTGTGTGTGTGTGTGTGTGTGTGTGTGTGTGTGGCTTACCTGGGGAACACATGGCCCCAGGATGCGCTATGGGAAGAAGGCGAGCTGCCGGAGGCAGTGTGATGATTTGGGCAATGTTCTGCTGGGAAACCTTGGGTCCTCCATCCATGTGGATGTTTTACTTTAATGGTTATTATTGGTATTTAATGATTTATTATATTTTAGAACTTTAATCCAATTGTTAGATTGTCCTGGATTAATGATGATGAGCAATGATCAACGTAAATGGGTCAAATTTACCAATTTTCTTAACCCAGAGTTTGGGTTGGAAGAAAATTATAACTTGGTGCTTTTAGAGGCCTGTCAAAGAAGCTGTTTGGATAGAAGAGTTTGATTCACTAACCCATTCTCAGACTTGTTACCTTGTTTAACAGCTGTGTAACATTTTATGACTTTACTGTATATTGGCAGTATAGTTTCTACAGTAAATGTCACTTACCATGCCTTACCTTTTGGTCTGAATAATCTTGCGTATCCGGAGGTCAAAATTTTTCCCCTAATAATGTGGTCCTTTATATGTTCAGACGGTCCATCAGAAGAATCATCACATGTCTTCATGTTCTTAGCTGGAAGAAAGATACAACTGTTTTATTGCTATACGCACGCACACATACACACACACACTTACTTGCAGGGTTGGGTATCTCTTCCTCAGGATTGATCAGAGCAGTACAGGGTTCGGTGTTTCCCAGCTCAATCCAGTCACTGTGGCTGTAGAAATCCTTTCATTTGCCAAACGACACGTGTGCAAGTTAGTAGATGTTCAGAATTTGTGAAATCTGTTGGTCATATTGATCTCATACCAAATTAATATTTCTATAACATTTGCTTGTTTCTCATTCAGAGCTTTAGCTCACCTGTACAGTATGGAGGACTTTCCCAAGCTCCTCTCTTGCATCATCAAATTCATATTTTTCAATCTTCTTTGTGATGGCCTTCATTCGACGGGTTATCGATCGTTTTCCCTTCTTAAATGTTTCATTGTCAAAATGTTCTTCCGGATACTGGCCAGGAATGTTTGCAATATCTCTCAGCACATTGTAAAAGGAGATAAACCTTATGGATGTCTCAAAGTTACTTGCAAAGTCTTTTCGGCTGCAGGCGTCTGCCAGTGTCTCTGAGTCCAGTGGTTCCGGCTGTGTTCAAGAAAGTAAAACAAACACACAGTCTTACTATAACGAATGTTCATAAAGTGCATTGCCTACGCAAAGCAAGACAACCATTGCAACTTTATTTAAACTTTTAATGGCACTGCTGCAAGTTTAGAGGCACTTCAGTGAGAATAAGAAATAGTAAAGATTATCCAAAAAAAAAGGACTTTGGCACTAAAGTGGTTTTTGGGTCGTAATAGTAGGGGAACCACTTTTGGTGCTATATAGCACCATATCTTTAAAAATGCTCTACAACACCTTTGTCAAATGGTGCCATGTAGAAACCATAAGAGGTGCTATATTACATTTTATTTCTTCATCAAATGTGGTGCTAAAGAGCACCAACAGTGGTTATTTGGTTGTAAAGAACCTTGAACCACAGAAAAGGGGCTTGAAAGGTTATTTGATGCTTTATTGCACTAGCCTGATATGGTCATACTCAGCTCTAGTTAGAATATGAGTCTGCTCCATTGGGCTGTGATTATGGGGCGTTTCAACCCAACCAGGAAAGACCTCGATTGGACAGACCTACATTGGATAATTACTTCTCTATGGAGCGAGTCCAGACCGAACTGCCCGACCTAAAAATGTTGTGGGTGGGGCTAAGTTCGGCTGGTATCCAGGCTAATATTGCACTTTAACCACCCCAAATAACCACTGAAAAACTGCTGAAGAACCATACAGGGGCTTAACAGGTTCTGTATACAGTAGCGGTGCTATATAGCACCTCAGTCATCCCAAAGAACCAGTGAAGAACAGCTGAAGATGCTATACAGCACTTAAAGTGGTTCCCCTATGATTGAGAGACAAAGAACCACTTTTAGTACTATATAGCACAATTTTTTTTAGCATGTATGAAACTGACTAGAATGCTCTCCTGTTATGTTAGTATCATACATTTCTGACGTGAAGAGCGATTTTAAATAATTTCACTATATTTAAACTTGTGACAATTTGTCCTGCATTAACTTCTTTGAAAAAGACCTTTTAGGCAAGTCATTTCATCTTTGCCATTTCAGTCCTACAAATGCATCTTTTTCAATGGGGAAAACATCATATTCTCCAAAAATATTTGCCATTTGATTAACTTTCATATTTGGAATAACAAATGGAATCTCATTAGCCTTACAAAGTTAGACTCGCATCAAGATGTTTGGTCTGGAAACTCACCATTGAAGGCTCAATCCGAGGGGCGGATAAACGGTTGTCTTTCAAACTCCCTCTGCACGCGATAGGATAGCGCTACAACCAACCAGAGCAACGAAGGTGAAGCGGAGCTTGTTGACTGATTAAACATTCGTCGTATCCGGTCGGCAAAACTCAGAACACATCTTCCCTTTTTAAGAATAGTGCCGTTCTTTGTTCTTTTCTCAGAGAAAAGCTTAAAGGGGGGGTGAAATGCTGTTTCATGCATACTGAGCGTTTTCCACTGTTAATGACTTGGATTCCCATCCTAAACATAGACAAAGTTTCAAAAACTAATGTTGGACGTTTGATGGAGTATTTCTGTGTTTAAAATACTCCTTCCGGTTTCTCGCAAGTTTCGGAGAGTTTTTTTCGAGTATGGGTCGGCTTGACGTTACTAGAGCGGAAGGTCCTTGTATGGGCCGTACGGGCTCTTCTCCCGGTAGGGTGCGCGCGCGCGTGTGACTAGTGCGAGAGAGGAAATGCACGCCGTAAATACTCTCTCAGCTGCAGATCCAGTCGTCCGTGAACACTTATGTCGGTTATAGTCCGCGCCGCGCTCCCCTTCATTCCTCCACTTTGACATTAAGCGACTTCAACGCTTCAGCACAGCATTCCGGGAAGGCAGCGCTGCATTTGAACCGATTTGAACGCAGAAATGCTTCAGTCGCATCGCAAAGTGGATCTCCACATTCCAAGAAGTGTGTTTTTGACGGGGGGGTCCCAGCGATAAAGGTTCGGTCCTGCTTTGGAAGCAGCCGGTAAGTAAACCTGCTTCAAATGTCTGTGCTGTTGCTTATCGTCGCGTATGTAAACATCAGTAAACGACACGATTGCGTGCTTGGTCAGTCAAATGAGCTAACGGACTCCATTGCTGTTCTATTCAAGTTATAACGTTACACTAGTCTGACGTGCAAAACCGTTCTGCTTGCTACTAAGGTTTGGTCGCATACAATAGTCCATAAACTGAATCATGTCATCATAAACTGAGAGTAAATACAGTACATACCACAGAGACGGACGTCCTGCTGTTGCTGTTTCTATTTCATTCTGGATCATATATCTATTAGCTGAGATCGATAGCATGGGTTTCTCCACGCTTGAGGACGTCACCGCTTTGCGCGCTCGTCATTCTTTAGCTCCGCCCACACGATACGCCTCCAGGCGCTCGTTTTTTTCCGGAAAGACTCGGTACAGGCCATATTTCTTTTACAAATATAATAAAACTAAAGACTTTTCGGAGATATGAATGATGCAATACTACTCTATAGGTACTCAAGATTGACATGAGATTGACTGAAACTGAGTGTTTCACCCCCCCCCCCCCCTCCTTAACTCCAAGTCTTCCAGAGTCACGGTCAAAGCTGAATCGAAAGACCGCCGTTCGCCAGCTTCTGTGTTTTTTAGTACTACGCTGAACCTCTGCAACTCGGCCGTCATTATGTTAAGCCCTGCCCACCGACTCTATACACGATGTGATTGGCCTGACCAGAGTTTGGTTTTTACAGCTCGTAGGTCTATGGAGAGTTGCCAGATGACACTGGCTGCAGATCAGATTTGCTGCTGGGTGCGTCTAGATTTCTAATTTAGAATCTCACAACAACGGTCTCAAATGTTGCTTATAAACTCTATTCATCTAGCCTGACAAGCCAGAGCCACATCAAGATGTTTGGTCTGGAAACTCACCATTGACAGCTCAATCCGAGGGGCGGATAAACGGTTGTCTTTCAAACTCCCTCTGCACGCGATAGGATAGCGCTACACCAACCAGAGCAATGAAGGTGAAACAGAGCTCGCTGACAGATTAAACATTCACCGGATCCTGTCGGCAAAACTCAGAACACATCTTCCCTTCTTAAGAATGACTTCAGTGCCGTTCTTTGTTCTTTTCTCAGAGAAAAGCTTAACTCCAAGTCTTCCAGAGTCGCGGTCAAAGCGGATTCAAAGCTGATTGAAAGACCGCCGTTCGCCAGTTTCTGTGTTTACTAGAAGCACGCAAACGCAACTCGGCTGTCGTCATTATGGCCCCGCCCACCGACTCTATACACGATGTGATTGGCCCAGCAAGAGTTTGGCGTTTACAGCTCAGAGGGGTATTGAGAGTTGCTAGACGACACTCGCGGGCAGATTAAATTTGCTGCCGCTAGGGTGCGTCTAGATTTCTAGGCTACTATTCATCCTATTTACGTAAGTGAGGCATCATTTTGTCTTTTCTGAATAAATTTCTCAAGTGAGAAATTGTCCAACCATCTCATATTCCTGACACTGAGTGCATTGTCCTGTTGGATGTTTTTCCATTTCAGTAAAGGTTGCTATGTCCCATTCTTAGCCTGTGTATTACTTGTTCTTTCTGATTCATCCCCTTATTTCTTAAAATAACCTCTCTGCTTTTACAACCTTTTTTTGGTTGTAACCTTTTTTCCTCTTTCTAGAGGACCGGCCGAGATAAAGCTATTCTCTACCAGAACAAACTGTTGTATAAATAAATATAATTATAATATTGTAAAGTAAAACGGACCTCTTCTGCTATACAACAAACAGTTTGAAGCTGAATCTACTTTAAAAACAAAATACATGGCACCAATATCATTCCTCACTGTTAAAATATCACACTTGTGGCTCTTCTGCACAGCGCAACAGATTTATGTACAAAATCTACCTATATATTCATACCGCTTTGAAGGCTGTGTCAACACTCTCGCAGACCTTTTCAGTAGCACGTAGGATGGCCAGTCTTGTGATCTCCTGATGATTTTTAGAGTCGGGCATTTGCAGAATATGAAAGGTCTGAGCACCAATCAGAAGACTCAACAGAAGAACTGTGCTCCTCATTCTCTGAAGAAGAATATGAAGAACAAGTCACAATAATCACTGATCTTCTGGAAATACAACAGATGCTGGGTGGACTTAAGATAAATAAATTATTATTAGTAGAAGAACATTTTAATCCATTCATTTATATTTTATTGTTGGTTTTCCTTAAACACTGTTAAAAGTTGTACATAAAGAATAATCAACAACATTTTACAAAAACAATTTCAATCTTACTAATTATAAGAATTGTGTTATTTGTTATTTTTTGTGAAATCTACTAGCAATTTCTGAGTGAAAGTGGTTTCTACTGTATGGGACGTTCAACACAGAGGCGAAACAGTTTTGTGGCTCAAACTGAGTTATTAGCTTTGTGAAATATTGGTTGGGTCGTTTGGGACGCAAAGGGCAGCTTTTCCACCTTTTGATCACAAGATGTCGTGAGTGTGCACTGTGTTAAAAAGTTTGAGTTATGAACCATTTTTCAGCACAATTTGATGAAAGCCTCAAATGCTTCAGAAAGCTTTGTGTGGCTTCAGAAACTACTTCAGAAACTACTTCAGTGCTGGATAATGTCAGATTGCAGAGAATATTTCAAGCATGTTGATACTTACCTCAGTGTCCTCAACTCTCCCTCACAGCAAAATCCCTGGTGTTAAATTAACTCTGCTCTGTGTTTATATGAGAGCCACCAGAAGAATGGTAAAACCAACACTGAAGAAGTTTAAGAGTTAATTAGATACTCAAGTGATTAACTGAGTGATGATTGTGTGATAATTGAAGACACCTGATGATAGAGCAGAATCACTGAAGGAAAGCTTTAGTGAAGAGCACTCTAGTTATAGACATTTTCTACTTTTCTCCCCAGTTTTCTGCTTCTGTGGGACACTGATCGTGATGAAACCTGCACCAAGAGATTCGAAGTTGGTGTCCTCACTGATGCTGAAGATGATGTGCCAACGGTTAACTGCAATCCCAACATAAGGCTGTGGTGGTGTAAGAGCAAATTGTACTTGATGATGTTGAGGACCTCCCTAATGTATTTGCTTTACTTTATGGTGTAATGTATGTGCTTGAATTTAAGTACCCCAAAGAGGTAACTTTCACTTTCAAAGTTATTTAGAAATGATTTGTGCTACTTGGTTCTTGTTGTTCTCCAGAAGTGCAGACATTGTAGAATAGCTTTGGATGTTTAAAGGCAGTTGTTCCTTGTGTCTTTTAGACTAAAACTCCTCAAGTTGTATATTTGTGAAATGTTTGAACTTCAGCTGGTAAAACACTTTGTCCTAAAATTAAGCTGAAGAAAATTGTTTTTACACTTTGTTTTATCCAAACAAATGGCCAGGAAGCGTGGCCTTCTGCAGGCTACACTGGACGTGCTACTGAGAAGCTCAACACTGAGTGGCCCGACGAGCCTCACCATTCTCAGTCCTCTAAACTCGATGAGCATTTTTCTGAGTGGCCAATCTAATTTGCACCCCGTTAGAAAGCTGCCATTTTTGAGCGATCTTTTCTTGCGAGTTCTCAAGATCCTGGAAGCACCCTTAATTCCACTCGTCTAACTAATGAGTCTTGGTGTACGATTCATTTTGTGGATCCCCAGTTGGTTCAGTGCTGGAATTCCTGAGGGACTGTCACGGCTGTCACTGCCCGTTGGGAGTCAGACAAGGTTCCCTTAGGTAGACCCCGCCACGTATTATATACGTGGAGTTAGATACTTGAGGCCTGGACGTCCTGTTAGTGTCCCCACCTGGAATTTATCAGTTATTTTGGAGCCTCCTTTCAAACCATTGGAGTCAGCCACTGACTAGATTTGGACTGTCAAAGTGGTGCTTTTGTTAGCATTAGACTCTCAGATGTGTGGTCTGCAGGCTCTTTCTGTGAGTGAGCCTTGCATGAAATTGGCCCCGGGTCTAGTGCAGGTGTTTCTGCGACTCAGGCCTGGTTATTTCCCCTAAGTTTTGTCCACGTCATTTCGGTCTCAATTGAGCGTTCTTCACTCTTTCTGTCCCCCTTCTCTTTCCTCTGCAGAGGAGGAGATGCTTCATTTGCTTTACCCTGTTCAGAGTGTCTGTAGACTGCTCTAGCCAGTGGCGCAATGAGATGTTTCTTTGGCTTATGAGGTGTGGAAGCTCCCTTCTGGGTGTTCAAACTCACTCTACTAGGAGTTTTGCGTCTTCCCAGGCTCTTTTTAGAGGAGTTCCTTTGGAGGATATTTGTGTGGAGGCAAGTTGGTTCTCTCCGCACACTTTAATCCAAGTTTTATATGGTTCCTAGGTTCTATCCACATAAACAGGTCGCTTTAATTCTGGTTGAGTATGGTCTGGCTCAACAACAAAAAGAAAGAGAGAAGAAAGTTATTGGGCCAGATATGGCAGGGCTTAGCTTAGCGCAAATGGTATATCGTTCCCATTGCATCATTGCTACGCAGCGTTGAGTGAACCTAAAGAAAATGCCTAAAGTTACCTGTGTAACCCATGTTCTCAGAATAGGCAATGAGGAACTGCCGAGGGGGGCTTCTTTGTTAGAAAATCTGAGGAGCACAACTGAGGAGTCTGTACATGGAATCTATACGAGTTAAAGTTCAGATAATTAGCACCACCCAAGGGCATTTCCATTGCGTCATCGTTATGCAGCGCCTCGTTCCCTATTCAGAAAACATGACACAGGCAGCCCAAGATGGTTTTGTTTACTCCACTCATCTGCCTACATCTCCAAACACTGACAACCAGCACAAAAAGCAGATGTGTGTTTATTAACATGTGAAGAAATAATTCTGACAAAGATTTGTTCATGACACACTCTGGAGAAACTCTGAGTTTCAAACACACTCAACAACAAATACTGCAATAAAATAAAATAAAAATGTATCAATTTAAGTTTGTATCAAGGTGTAATTGTGCAGTATACTGGATAGTTTCAATGTAGGTTCATTTTGAATGCCTTTTCTTAAAACTGAATGCTGAAGAAACACTGATGTTCCTGTTCTGACCTGTTTAAACACACCCACATAACTCGCCCTGTTACAAAACTAACCAGGAAGAGACAGACTTATCTCTCCTGTCATACGGACTCGCTTATCTTTCATCAAAACAAACAAACAAAAAAGCTGATTCAGGGGAACCAATGAAGATTGAAGAGAAACACTTTCAATGAGGATTTTTGAGAAGTTTGTTTCTGAACAGACAGCTGATCTCTGTGATTATTAATTTTTGAAACCATTGTGCATAAAGTGAAAGTAAATTTTAGACTGTTGGATCTCAAAAAGTGAAAATGGCTTCACTAAATGTGTCTGCAGAAGAGCTGTCTTGTCCCGTGTGTCGTGATATCTTCAAGGATCCTGTTCTTCTGTCATGTAGTCACAGTTTCTGTAAAGAGTGTCTTCAACAGTTCTGGAGAATCAAGGAAGCTCAGGAGTGTCCTGTCTGCAGGAGAAGATCCTCAAGAGGTGATCCTCCATGTAATCGTGTGTTAAAAAACTTGTGTGAGTCGTTCCTGAAGGAGGGGAATAATAGATGTTTATCAGGATGTGAGGAGCTCTGCAGTTTACACAGTGAGAAACTCAAACTCTTCTGTCTGGAGGACAAACAGCCGGTGTGTGTAGTGTGCAAAGATTCACAACAGCACAAACATCACACATTCAGACCCATCAGTGAAGTGGCTTCATCATATCAGGTAAGACAGATTTATAGATCAGGGGCCTGTTCTTCGTACGTGGCTAACTCAGTTAGCTGGATTTGATTGTTGGCGACTGGGCTTGATCTCGGATTGTTTGGTTCTTCGAAGCTCATCCTGGACTTGCTGTCATAGCAACAGATCCGTTAGCTTAAACCGGATTAGATTTCATCTCGAGGTGATACTTAAAATCTGTCCCAGCCACTGCTACTTTATTACAAGAGTTCATTACTGAACCAGGGGCAATAATCATTTAAAATAATAATAATAACATAAAAATGAATTTGGAAATAATATTATAATGTTGTGTAAAATGTGCGTATAATACTATAGACACATACTATAGACATAAAAATTCTGAACCGTGCATTAATCTGAGTGATGACGGATATTATGGGATGGCTTGATGCAGCGCAAGAGATGCAGATCATTTGATCTTGACCGTTAAGAAACTTTAATTAAGCTGTCACGTAACAAATCTGCTTCAAATAGAGTTAAAAATAAAATTTCAACATTGAAATAAAAATGTAAAAGGTGTACAAATACTTATCTAATATCTATAACAACTTATTTTTTTTTTTTTTTGGGGGGGGGGGGGTATTTTTTTAATTTGTCAATTTTTGCCGGGTGGCTTTATTTATATAATGTCATTACGTTGTCTTGACACCAATCGCTGATCGTAGTTCCGAGTCTCGATGCATCTGCCCTCTTCAGTGAACACAGGAACGAGCAGTGATCTCAGATAACTTACAGTTTTTCTCAATTGTAAAACACTATTTCTGAAACGTTGCTCCATTTTCTGAAACCATTAAACACAAAACCTCCTCTTCAAGCACTATTCACAAAACCTCTGACTCCTCTGGCAAAATGAAACTTTCACCTCAAAACAGTTTTACCTGTGTTCAAAATCAAACACTGCTCTCAAATCATAAACAAGTGATCAAAATGATAAACACTATCAAGCAATCAGTAAACATTACACCAAAAAATATAAAACACATTGTTCAGATGAATATATATAGCACAAAGTGTATTTTTTGTGGGATTAATACACCAAAATGTTACCCCATTGGATATAGTTTAGTGTTGTGGATATGTGCATATAGGCTAAGTGTAACAGAGGCCAGCTAGTAGTAGTTGCTGTGCGAGTAAACCTCACTCTTCTGACCTCAAGAGACGCTCTAACGACTGACGCTAGAGGTTGCAGCCTTTAGCTTCCTTGTCAGAGCCTCCGACTCTCATGCCGGCGGACCCGGGTTCGAGTCCCGGTCCGAACAGTAGGGGTTACACTAACACACACATATTGTATTTATTGTGCGATTTATAAGCCACCTGCATATGATTTGCATTGTCACCCCATTGGGTAGATTTAGTTGTGTGGAGTGCGTGCACATAACACGTTATAAAGTGCGTAACATATACGCATAACTCAATTGCCGTATAAATAGCACAATAAATACAATGCATTTCCATTTTTACAGTATTGTACCCTGCAACTCACAAACTTGTCCTTTGTCTCTGTGATACTGTAATTCTGCAACCGGTCAAAATCTATTGAGCAGTCAGTACTGTTCAGCACAATGTTCAGGACCATGCAATTTGTTCACTGTACAGTATACAGGCCACAATGCACTGCACTTATACTGGTTGTGTCTCATCATTTGAAACAGGTTAAATCAGTTTTGAGCGGTTGTGTTCAATCAATGACATCTGTTGTGTAGTATATAAATCAAGAGATCAGAGACTCACATGGTGTCTTTACTAGCACTGCAGGCTCAGTTCAAAACAAACACCACACTCTTCTTCCCTTACCTGCATACCAGTTCCCACATCATACAACAACTCCCTCTAGTGGCATTTACCATATGACATCGGTAAGTGAACACAACAACATTGTGTTCTCCATTTGTATTTTAATGTGTTTGCCAGTATGGATGACGCGCATTAGAGTGCAGCATGTGTTTTGAGAATGAGGATGTGTTTAAAGTTTTGCTGAAAAGTCAAAGTGAGCTCTGCAAACTTTGTTTTTACATGTGAAATGGTTTAAGATGTTGACAACAGGCTGCACAATTAGCTAAACAAGTTCAGGCAACTGAGAACTTTGTTCAGCCGATGGGTTTTAGTGTTTGAGCAATTGAGAAAAACTGTAATCCAGATATTTTAATCCAATCCTCAAATACGTTTGAAGAACCAAAATAGCTAGAGATCAGTTATCACAATTTTAAAAAAAAAATTTGGGATCTGTCAAATCATCTCAGATATATTAAGTGATGTACGAAGAACGGACCCCAGATTAAAAACTTAAAGGGTTACTTCAGCGATTAACATATGGCTTTGTATCAGTAGAAACCCTGGAGTATATTCAAATGATCGTGCTCCCCCCTCTTATATCCCCCTGAGACAAGAGATTTATGCATTTTATTTCTGGAAAAATTCCTCTCGTGACGCAAATTGACGATATTTGCGTCACGAGAGGAATGATTGCCCAGAGGCTAAAGACTACAGCCAGCAGAGGGAGCCATTTCAGCATGTTTTCAACTCGTGCATGGGGAATGGAGATCACACTCACAGCACAGCTCAGCTACAGGCATTAATTTAAACGGATGCTAAGCAATGTAAGTGTTTTAACTTCTCAAATTAATTTCTATGAAAGTTAAGCTTCCAAAGGCATGAACTGAAAACGCGTTGTGAATGTATGCCGCGAATGTGGTCGCGATTACCTCTGCTCTCATCACTCATCAACTCATTTATGACGTTAAATGTAATCTGAGTCTGCTGTGAAACTCACGCGGCAACATTGAACAGACACGTTCAGTATTTAATTGTAGGAACTCAGTCTCTGTAATCCAGTAGCGGTGGCTTTGTGAATGGCCTCACAGGGCAGCGAAGCATTTTGGGAATTGTAGTCTTTCATCCCCATGAGACAAAAATACATTTTCTGTCTTTTCTCAGTCTAGAAAGCACCAAATTAAAAAATAATTTCACATTTCTACTACATTAATGACCCAGTTTAAAAACAGATTCATCTTCCCAGCGCTGAAGTACCCCTTTAAGCTTATTAAATATAAAGTCATATTACCAAAATCTGTGGTATCTTATATATTTCTCTTTCAATTCTAGGAGCTCAATACTGCACTGAAGTCATTAAAGGAGAAACTTCAACACAAGAGAAACATTAAAGGAAAGTTTGAGAGGACAGTTCAACATATCAAGGTGAGGGCTGATTCTTTTGACATGAGTTTGATCTGAACTGAATTGATTTGTCTGACATAATTATGTTCCTTTATTGACTGAAATGCAGCAGCACTAATCTAATTGGCTAGCGCCCTTACCTTCCACATTTTTATTTTAGCTAATTAGTTTACAGACTATTAGACTATTTTATTTTATTCAGACTATTTTTGCTAATTGTTTATGCAGACAATGTGATTAATATTCATGAGTGCAACATTATGTGTATTGTTATGGTTAGTTTTGGGTTTTGTTTTATGTCTTTTATTTTGTATTCTCACTGTCATGCTTCCTGTTTGCCATGTGCTTTCCTTGCCCTCATGTGATCACGGCTGCGTCCGAAAACCTAGGCTGCTGACTCGTTGCCTCGCTGCCTAATCGGACAATGACTTGTAAGGCAGTGTTTTGTGCATGAAGGCACCTCACGGATCTAATTTCGGACAGACTTCTAAGGCAGTGTAACAGTTTAATGATCTACAGCAAAATAGAGTGAGCTTTGGTGAGAACTAAACACATATTTAATTACTACATTAGTAATTACATCAGAAGTGTAAAATATTGGTAAAAAACATACATTTACACACAAACTGACCAGCAAACGCAACTTTCGGAAGCCATATTTTCCCCCAGCTCTACTGTCACTGAATGGAAAGCACAGGATTGAGGGATACCAAAGACAGCGACGGACACATATGCTGCCTTCAAAACTCGATCAGATGAAGGTCTCTCAGGAGACAGGAAGAGAAGCACACATTGGATTCAGACGTGCCTCGATGCCTTCCTGCCTTGAAATGTGTTCCCCAAAGGCAGCATTTTCCAGGTTTCGGACGCAGCCCATGTCTTGTGCTTACCTTTGTGAATGTCATGTTCTGATTGATTGATTGATTGTCTTGTCATGCGGTAATGAATTCTGGTTGTTCATTGGTTGTCTTAGTCATGTGTTCTCCTTTTTAAGCCTCTTGTTTTTGTTGATTATTGCACAGGTGTGCCTTAGGATGGTCACAATAAATGCCCACGATAAAAAAAAGTTATCACACGGCAGAATGTTAATTTCTCTACCATAAGCTCCAATGGTGTTTCAGAGAATTTGTACATTCAACCGGCCTCACAATCGCTGACCATGTATAACCACACAAGTCCAGGACCTCCACATCCAGCATCTTCACCTCAAAGATCATCTGAGACCCGCCACCAGGACAGCTGCGGCAACAATTGGTTAACCAAAGAATTTCTGTACAAAATGTCAGAAACCGTCTCCGGGAAGCTGAGCTGCATGCTCATCTTTCCTAGTGGGGTCTCGACCTGACTGTTCGTCATCGTAACCAATGTGAGTGAGCAAATGCTCACATTCAATGGTTTCTAGCATTTTGGAGAGGTTCTCTTGACGGATGAATCCAAGTTTTCACTGTACAAAGCAGATTGGCAGACAATGTGTGTGGCATTGTGTGGGTGGACGGTTTGCTCATATCAACGTTGTGGATCAAGTGGCCCATGATGACTGCGGGGCTATGGTATGGGCAGGCGTATGTTATGGACAACGAACACGGGTGCATTTTATTGATGTCATTTTGAATGCACAGAGATACCGTGACAAAATCCTGAGGCCCATTGTTGTGCCATTCATCCAGGACCATCACCTCATATTGCGGCATGATAATCCACAGCCCCGTGTTGCAAATATCTGTACATAATTGTTGAAAACACTCCAGTTCTTGCATGGCCAGCATACTCACCAGACATGTCACGCATTTGAGCATGTTTAGAAAGCTCTGGATCGGTGCTCCAGTGACTACCAATATTCAGCAACTTCTCACAGCCATTGAATGCACCCTGTGCAATAATCATGCTCCCTAATCAACATCTTGATATGCCACACATGTGAATTGGATAGATTATCTCGGCAAAAGAGAAGTGCTCACTAACACAGATTTAGACAGACTTGTGAACAATATTTGAGAGTAATGGGGCTTTTGTGTAGAACATGTCTTAGATCTTTGAGTTCAGCTCATGAAAAATGGGGGAAAAAACAAAAGCTACGTTTATAATTTTGTTCAGTGTACTTCAGAAAGTTAAAGTTGCAGTTCACTAATCAACATTTCCCCACTCACTCTTCATGCTGCTCCAGAATAAGTTATTTGACAGGATTGAAGTGAATATGATGTGATTTCAGTCTCAAGCTGAGCACACAGAGCGTCAGATTAAACAGCAGTTTGAGAAGCTTCATCAGTTTCTCAGAGATGAAGAAGAAGCTACGATCACTGCACTGAGGGAGGAAGAGGAGCAGAAGAAGCAGATGATGAAGGAGAAGCTGGAGGAGATAAACAGACACATCTCAGCTCTTTCTAACACAATCAAAGACATGGAGGAGATGATGAAAGCCAATGATGCCTGCTTTCTGAAGGTCTGATTTCACATCATTTGATTGATTGATTGATTGATTGATTGATTGATTGATTGATTGGTTGACTGATTGAGTTCTTGATGATTAATGCTGTGTTTGTTCTGCAGAGGTTTCCAGTCTCAATGGAAAGGTGAGTGATCTGCTGGTGTCTCTGGTCTCTCTGGTTCTGATCCAAAGTTACTGCAGTTCTGACTCCTGAATGTTCTTCCAGAGTCCAGATCTCACAGCCGGATCCACAGATGGCTTCTGGAGCTTTGATTCATGTGCCACGGTACTTGGGCAACCTGCCGTTCAGAGTCTGGAAGAAGATGCAGGACATCATCCAGTACAGTGAGTCTGAAGAAGATCTGAGCTCTCTCACACACTGTAAATCACACATGGGTTTCTCATGACTCAAAAGCACTGATAATTTCAGTTTGTAGTAAGTGAAGATCATACTAGTTCTGCTATATATTAAATATTATCAACTATACACAAAATTAAGAATAACATTTTGCTAAACTGTTTATTTTGTTTTATTTTGTAACTTGAAAGTGTAGAATATTTTGTACTTCCAAAGTAAGTACTATTTTTTTTAATATATTATTTAAAAAGTTCTTGAAAAGAATGTTCTTAAATTATATTATAAAATATTGTTCAGATTCACTTTGTGAGCAGGATAGTAGAATCAGAAAACTTCAAACTCTGTCGTTAAAAAACAAAAATATTTCTTAAGACTGGCCTTCACCCTTGGTGATAGAGACATGGAGCAGGGACCCCCGATATGTCAAAAAGAGCTATTAAGCATTTAGACTTCGACATTATAAGCATCCAACGATATTATGATATATATCTCAGTAGATTGAAACTTTGTATGTTATAGTTGTTGTTACATCTAAAAAGATTGAAAAAGTCTATTAAATGAACACTGCCTAGTGTTCATGTATGTGCTCACTACTGAGTTGAAGTACCATTGAAGCAGTGCTGAGTTTAATGAGATAATTAAATGATGATTGAGCATTAATGATGAACACCTGCTGTTAACAAGACCTGCTGTCAGAATCACTGAATGAAAGAGAAACAAGAACAAAAAAGAAAGGGAGAAACTTCCAGCCACAACTGAAGATAAAAGAAGACATTACATTTCTGAAGATCTCAGCAGAGGAGGATTTGTTATTTGTTAGATCTCTGAGGTCCTTTGAACAAAGGTTGTTGATGGACAGTGGCACAGTGTTAATTTAGTAAAGGCACAGCTAAACGGATTTCTTTTTGGGAAGGCCAGTGAGGAGTGCATTAAAAAAGTCCACTCCACTGGTGATGAAACCATGAACAAGTTTCTTTAGATCTTGCCTGGAAGCAAAGCATCCTATTCTTGCAATATTTCTAAAATTATAGTTAGCTGATTTAGTTATTGCTCAGACTAGTGAAACTCAGGTCAGACTCTAAAATCACACCAAGATTCCTGACTGTTTTCAGACCTCTAGCCTCAAGATATGTGTTCACCTTTAGAATTTGAACTTTGTTTCCAAATTAGTGATTTCAGTTTTGTCTTTGTTTAATTGAAGAAAGTGTTGGCACATCCAGTTGTTGAATGAATTAATGAAGGAGGCATTTATATAGCGCTTTCATAAGTACTACTGTACACCCAAAGCGCTTTACACTTATGACAGGGGTCTCTCCTCAACCACCACCAGTGTGCAGCATCCACTTGGATGATGCGACGGCAGCCACAGTACAACGGCGCCAGTTAACTTCATCAATGCATTTGCACAGGGAGTCAATAGGGTGATAGTCATTAGGTGATAGTGCTAAGTAGATCTGGGTGTCATCAGCATAGCTGTGGTAAGCAAGATTGTTCTTTTTCATTATTTGGCTCAGTGGCAGCATATACAGGTTAAACAGGAGTGGTGCAAGAATTGACCCTTGTGGGACTCCGCATGTCATGGATGTCAACTAAGACTTATGGTCACCTATACTCACATAATAACCTCTCCCTTCTAAGTATGACCTGAACCATTTAAGGACCAGCCCAGAATGCCCTTCCCAGTTTTTCAGCCTGTAAAGAAGAATGTTGTGATCGACAGTGTCTATTATCTTGCCTATGAAAGGGAGAATTTGAGATTGGTCTATAGTTGCTTAAAATGGTCTCATCCAGATTGCTCTTTTTTCAGCAGGGGCATAACAACTGCAGCTTTCAGTGAGTTTGATAGAAGTCCCAGAAAGAAATGAGGCATTTACCACATCTAGGAGATCTGCTTCTAAACAGTTAAAAACTATTTTGAAAAAGAAGTGGACTGTGCCAAGGGTGCAGGTTGATGTTTTAAGGTGCTGTACTGTTTCTTCCAAGATTTTGCCATCAATTGCCTCAAAGTCAAACATAGTGATTCATTTCTGAAATTGTGGATGAGTATGTCTGACCTCAGCACAGCACGAGGATATACTGATCACCTGTCTGATATTATTGATCTTCTCAGAAAAACTCATTGCATTTGCTTTCAGAGAGCAATTCCCTGAGAATGTGATTTGATGGGGTTTGTTAGTCTCTCGACAGTAGTAAAATGTTTGATGTTTAATTTTTTTTGAGTGTGCGTGATGTTTCTGTTTATAATATTTGACAATGTCTGTCTAGATGAGTTTAGATCCTAATGTTTTATCGAAAATGTTTAGTCACCATTATGGTGATCAGTGTTTCCTTATCTCATTATCACTGCTTCAGTGTTACTTTAACAGTCTGTAGAGTGGGACCACTTGGTAGCGCAATTAATTTAGCTCCACGAGTCGGTGGGCATGGCTATAGAAGCAGATGGGCGGGGCTACATAAGCAGGTGGGCGGGGCTACACATAGAGGCAGTGTTTCACCCTTGTAATACGTCATTGAATTGAGAGCCTCATTTTCTGGGCCTGGTGTCTATAAAAGCTTTTACTAAGAAGGAAGTTTTTAGCTCTGAATCTTACAATAAATTCTTATATTACCATGACTTTTTATATATTAAAGGCTCAAGGGAAAGTTGATTTCTCAATTCATCACCCCTTTAAGCTTTAGACATGATTATAAAAATGAGTAACTAAAAGCACTAACAGTGATCAGAGGAAAATGTTTCAATAGGAGTGTCATAATTCCTAATTAATCTGTGATTGGTTCACTCTTGATCATTATATGAAGATCAGAATAAAAGCAGCTGTTGATTGTGTCTCATCAGCTCCTGTGATTCTGGATCCAAACACGGCTCATCCACGGTTTGTCCTGTCTGATGATCTGACCAGTGTGAGAGACATCGGGAATGAACAACCGCTTCCTGATAATCCGGAGAGATTTGACTGTTATCCATGTGTTCTGGGTTCAGAGGGTTTTAACTCAGGAACACACCGCTGGGATGTGGAGGTTCAAGAAAATCGATACTGGAGACTTGGAGTAACTACAGCATCAAACCAGAGGAAGGGATGTGTTTTCTTTAACAATGATGTCTGGTGTGTGCGGTATGGACTGTCTGAGTTTGGTTTTCCTGTTAAACAGAAGCTTGAGCGTGTGAGAGTTGATCTGGACTATGACGGAGGAACGGTGTCATTCTCTGATCCTGTAACTAACACACATCTACACACATTCACAACCACCTTCACTGACACACTGTTTCCATTCTTCTGGTGTATTGACTTTCTGCGGATTTTACCGGTCAACAGTCAGTAAATGTTACAACTGTAGGTCTGGATTATTTTTCCAGTTTTTAATCCATAACACATGTCTAAAGAACCGTTCACACTAAGAACGATAACTATAAAGATAACTGTAACAATAACTATATCAGCGTCCACAACAGCGAATGATATCTTTCTGTTTATTAGGCACACCCTTGTCTGATACTTCAGATGCTCGAGCTTGTTACAGCAGGATTTATTCTGATATGCTGTCAATGTTTTTATCGTTCACCAGCTGGATAAAATCATTCTGAAAGTGATTCCAATGATAGTGTTTCTCTGTGCTGTTATCAAGGCTGTGTTGTGAACTCTGCTATTAATATTGAGAACGATTTTTAGAACTATATGTAACAGGATTAGGTGATTGACAGCAGTATTTCCTTATCAGCGAGTAGCATCTCCTATTTAAAGGCCGATTGGTTGTTACCTGGGATGCTTCACGTCCGTTTTCCCCTTTGGTTGCCTGTGTTGACGGTGGCTATATAGTGCAGTTTTTATGTTCTGGTGCTGCTGCCCTTTTTGTGCTGCTTATTGGATTTGATGACTGTCTGCCTCTCAGGCACGATTTCCTGTATCCCACTGTGCTATCGGTAGGTATGACTGCGACAAACCTGTGCCTATAAAGCCTTCGTTTGGCATGATATCCAAATAGATTCTCCCTTTCGTTCTATGTTGTGATCGTTTGCTGCCATCTTCGCACTGTTAAAAGAGCTGCAGTTTATACAGCCGTGCCTAAAAAGTGGGACTGCCGGTCTGAGTTTTACGTGCCGTTTTAGTGTTCTGGTTTACATTTTGGTTTTGTTGGGAGATTAAACCGGCCTCTGTCTCCTTTGTTTTATTTTCTGAGTGAATTAAATCATTTAACCTTTTTTTGTTTTTCTTTGTTCATTTTGTGGAAGTTTGTTTAATTGAACTGATTTTCTTTTCTGTAAAATTAAGTTCTATGGTTGTATTTGCATGTGCACAATCTATTTATGCAATTCAAATAGTGTGATCATCTACTGAGTTGAAGCTGATGTTTGTAACAATTTCAGGCGATTAACTATCTGATCTTTCTGAGGTTACATCGTTGCTTCCCCTTACTTCTGTCTGTTGTTGATACCATTTACATGAGAAATTGCTCCATTTGTGATGTTCATACTGTCATTATTGCCCTGTTCGTTTATATAGTTATTAACTTTCTTTTTGATTTATTCCAGGAGCTGGGGTCCCATGGGTGGCTTGATCTCCCTCTTTGTTGGTGGTGGTTCTCCTTCATCGTGTGCGGTGTACACTTTGAGTGTTTGAAAGTGTGATTTAGAGGTGTATGTGTGTGGAAGTGTGCTCTTGTGAAACCAAACTCTACATTGATTCCTGCCATTGGGAGCCTCAGCCCTGCTGGTATTCAGTTTTCCTTTTTCATATACGTACATCATTATTATCTTAAGTTGGTTTTGTTTTGTATCCTTTGAGTAATTTGTGTTCTTTTGTTTGAAGTGGGGTTTTAAGTGTTTTTTGTGATTTCAGTATTTTAAATGTATTCTTGTATTAATAAATATTTTTGTTAATTTTTATACTTGTCTCTCTGGCCTAATTGTATGAGGAACCGAACCTGTGCTTTATTACCTAATTGGAGTGGTTGGAGTATTTTCCCTGTGGTTATTCCTCAAGGTGGCGTAGTCAGACTTTATTACTAGTCAACAAAAACTTGTCTCAAAATGTAACCGCCTGCCACATATATCTTCATCTTTATCTTTAGTCTGTGAATTGCATGACTGATATCCAGCACTACAGCAACACTTACAGAGACATATTAACACATTTGTCCTCAGAATTATCAGTAAATCATTAATTTTCTGTATACTACTAATTTTCTAGTTGCTATCACAGTTGATTTCATCACACCAAGCTGTTTACCTATTGCAGATTCAGTCTTCCCAGCCTTGTCTTTCTTGTGTCCTTCGACAGCTCTTTAGTCTTGGCCATAGTAGAGTTTGGAGTCTGACTGTTTGAGATTGTGGACAGGTGTCTTTTATACTGATAATGAGTTCAAACAGGCCATTAATACAGATAACGAGTGGAGGACAGAGGACCTCTTAAAGGTCCCGTTCTTCGCGTGTTTTCGAAGCTTTGATTATGTTCACAGTGTGCAATATTACATGAGTTCATGTTTCGCGTGTAAAAAAACACAGTATTTTTCACACAATTGACTTATCTGTACAGCGCTGTTTCCTCTGTCCTAAAAACGGCCTGATGATTTCCTTGTTCTATGAAGTCCCTCCTTCAGAAACACGTAACGAGTTCTGATTGGGCCAGCGCTTCCCGTGTTGTGATTGGACAGCAGCTTAGCGCACTTTGCCCGGAACAAGACCACGCCCCCTATTTTACGTGTTCTTGTGGGCGGAGGGTTAGTCAACAAACGGTTCTAGTGACGTCATTACTGAAGGAAGTGCAGCGGTGTAGTCCAGACCGACCGTTCGCTGTAGGCTTTGAAAGGGGACTTCTGTTAAATAAAATATCTCACTTGGCATTGAACTTTGAGCTTTATAATTTTACAGGTATTATTTATTCTCGAACAGCAACATTTCACACTAACTAAATTTTGAAAGATGGGATTGCGAAGAACAGGACCTTTAAAGAAGTTTTTACAGTTCTGTGAGAGCCAGAAATCTTGCTTTTTTTTGTAGGTGATCAAATACTTATTTTCCACCATAATTTGCTGGATTTTTTTTGTTGAAGCCTACCTATGATGAAAATTACAGGCCTCTCTCATCTTTTTAAGTGGGGGAATTGGTGGCTGACTAAATACCTTTTTGCCCCACTGTATATCTTAAAGGGAAAGAAAGACATTTCATTGGTGTTTATAATTGTATTGTTTTACCATCATTTTTGTATTATTTACATTATTCAATTTCCTACAAAGTGAAGGAAACCAGAAGATAATGTGTCAAGCGTGAATTAAATTGCCAAGAATTTGTACACTGAGGAATTACAGCTGACATCCACTACATGTGGAATCCAGAAATGAAGCATGGTTATCAAGAGTTAAGTCCCTCAGGGGAACAAAACACTGCTTTATTTAGAATATGCATATGTGCAGTTTCATATCCTGATTAAGAGATTCTCAGAAAATCTAAATATATCAGACTAGATTATGGAATAATCCTCTCATCACAGCTCCTGAAGAACCTCACAAAACAACAAGAATAATACCAGGTTATTAGTGGGTAAAGTAAATGATGAATATAGCCTTCATTACAAACCCAAAACAAAAGAAAAAGAATATTTAACAAAGAAATTGATTCCCACCTTAGTGCTTCTCCCAATAACAATAAAGCTTCAATATAAAGTTCCACCACATCAGGAGTGATAGATTTACAAAATAGAGTTCAGTACACACACACGCACACACACAACTATACAGCACAATGTCTAAGTCAGTAGATACATGTAAATTTGCACTTATAACTGTCACAGCAGCAACTGTTCTCATCTGCCAATGTCCCAGTGCTAAATACTAGTGATGACATGGTTGAAACTGGGGCTCTAATGCAGAGTAGAAATTGTGTTTGGCACAAACACAAATGAATCTTCCAGATGATTCGTTCAAACATAAGTCCACACTTAACCCATCTCAACATTCCAGGGCCCAGTTTATGGCCAGACCCCTCTCTGCCTAGCCTGACAAGCCAGAGCCACATCAAGATGTTTGGTCTGGAAACTCACCATAGACAGCTCAATCTGAGGGGCGGATAAACGGTTGTCTTTCAAACTCCCTCTGCACGCGATAGGATAGCGCTACACCAACCAGAGCAACGAAGGTGAAGCAGAGCTCGCTGACTGATTAAACATTCGCCGTATCCGGTCGGCTAAACTCTGAACACATCTTCCCTTTTTAAGAATGACTTCAGTGCCGCTCTTTGTTCTTTTCTCAGAGAAAAGCTTAACTCCAAGTCTTCCAGAGTCGCGGTCAAAGCTAATTCGAAAGACCGCCGTTCGCCAGTTTCTGTGTTTACTAGAAGCACGCAAACGCAACTCGGCCGTCGTCATTATGGCCCCGCCCACCGACTCTATACACGATGTGATTGGCCCGACCAGAGTTTGGCGTTTACAGCTCAGAAGGGTATTGAGAGTTGCTAGACGACACTCGCGGCAGATTAGATTTGCTGCCGCTAGGGTGCGTCTAGATTTCTAGGCTACTCTCTGCCCATAACAGTGGACAAATGTTTGCTACATTTTGAATGTATCTTGATGGACTAACACAAATACAAACGCCATCAGATAAAGATATGAGGACAACAACCAGACACCTCTTAGGGTCAAGAAGACCATCTGCGGTAACCAGGCCCAGGAAGGACAGGACTTCTTATTGGTCTACAGACAGCTTTTCTAGATGCTTTTCACCCATCTAGAAACTAATCCAGATTAAATTAAAAATTACAATCAAACAACCTTCAACTGCATAATTCCATATCATGTCCTATAACCAATACACGTGGGCATTATGCATATAAACAAGAAATATTATAAACAAATATAAATAAATATAAACAAAAATTACAGTTTCTATGACAGCATGAGCCGTCCACCTTTAAATAAAATGACAAATCATTTAAACAACAGAAATTATCTAATGGATCTAATGTCTAAAACACTTTTGTGCTTTTAAAACAAGAACCAGACTCCTGTTATTTCATAATCCAGTCTGATATATTTAGATTTTCTTAGAATCTTTGCATCAGGATATGAAACTGCACTTATGCATATTCTTCAATAACCAAGCGTTTAGTTCTGTTTAGGCTCTTCACTCAAGAAATGTATGTTTCATATCTTTATTCAGTCATGTAGTGGTTGGAATGATGCTGTAAGAAGTATGACAATTGTATTCACCCGTAATCATATATATATATATATATATATATATATATATATATATATATATATATATATATATATATATATATATATATATATATATATATATATATATATATACTGTGGGGGCCATTTTACTACAGTGAACTCATTGTCATGTTAAAGAAACCAATTTGAAATGATTCAAGCTTTGTGACATGGTGCATTATCCTGCTGGAAGTAGCCATCAGACTCAGAAATCGAGACTCATCAGACCAGGCAACATTTTTCCAGTCTTCAACTGTCTGATTTTGGTGAGCTTGTGCCAATTGTCGCCTCTTTGTCCTATTTGTAGTGGAGATGAGTGGTGCCCGGTGGGGTCTTCTGCTGTTGTAGCCCATCCGCCTCAAGGTTGTGCGTGTTGTGGCTTCACAAATGCTTTGCTGCATACCTCGGTTGTAACGAGTGGTTATTTCAGTCAAAGTTGCTCTTCTATCAGCTTGAATCAGTCGGCCCATTCTCCTCTGACCTCGAGCATCAACAAGACATTTTCGCCCACAGGACTGCTGCATACTGGATGCTCTTCCCTTTTCACACCATTCTTTGTAAACCCTAGAAATGGTTGTGTGTGAAAATCCCAGTAACTGAGCAGATTGTGAAATACTCAGACCGGCCCGTCTGGCACCAACAACCATGCCACGCTCATAATTGCTTAAATCCCCTTTCTTTCCCATTCTGACATTCAGTTTGGAGTTCAGGAGATTGTCTTGACCAGGACCACACCCCTAAATGCACTGAAGCAACTGCCATGTGATTGGTTGATTAGATAATTGCATTAATGAGAACTTTAACAGGTGTTCCTAATAATCCTTTAGGTGAGTGTAAATCTGTATATACTAGCTCTTGGTAGTCCTCTGTGATGTGTGAAAAAATGAGCTAAAAGTGCATACTTAATAGTAGTTACTAGAGTGTCAATAATGTGTTACTCACGTATTCATGTGTAGTTATTTATAAATGATGGATCAGTATTATAAAGTGTCACCAATTTCAGGTGAACACAGTTGTCATACTTCTTTTAAGACTTGACTCTCCAGCATTATTTCACCCACTACATGACTGAATCGAGATATGAAACAAGCATTTCTCGAGTGAAGAGCAGAACTAAACGCTTGGTTATTGAAGAATAAGCATAAGTGCAGTTTCATATCCTGATGCAAAGATTTGAAGAAAATCTAAATATATCAGACTGGATGATGAAATAACAGGAGTCTTGACAACTAAATTTAAAAAAATGTACTTTAAAAAACTTTAACTTAAAAAAAAAAACCTTTTTAAGCTGATTCATTTAAAAAAAAGAAAAAAGTTTGCTTTGCGTTTTATTTTCTAGCTAAACCATTCCATAACCATCACATACATTTCTTCTTTCTGATATAAAAAAAGCATACTTCCTCTTCTGTTGGTTTAAATACCGCTGTTGTCATCTGGCTTGATTCTGATCTTCTCCACCCTTCATTGATCATGAGCTGCTAAAGAACCTCACAAAAGGACAACAAGAATACCAAGTTTTAAGAGGAGTACATTAGAAGATACATAACAGGTAGATAATCAGTGAACATCACAGTATGATCATTTCTTCCTTCCTCTTAAATATTTTATTTAGTTTTGTTATTTTGTTGAGGTTTATCTTGCCTGTTTTGTCTTAGATTGTTTGCTGTGTGTCAGGATCTGGGCCAAACTAGATCTTCTAGATCATCTGAGGGATTCGACTGAATGAAGATGCTGCTGATTATTGAAGCTCTTCTTCTCATTTCAGCTGCTCTGGGACAGGTGAGCTCGTGTTCTAGTATGAATATTACAGAAATGAATACTGATGACTGATCATAACGATTCCTGTTGATGCAGGATCACAGAGTTGGTGATGTAGGACAGATATTTCCACTGGATATGGCAGAAAGTTCTGTTGATGACCTTTATGTCGGCTGCAAAAACAGCATGGGAGACCGGGTGAAGACAGAACTGTTAGAGAAAGAACTCAATGAATTACGTAAATTCAGAATAGTTTGGCAGGATGCTGAAAATAATGCCAAGATCCCAAATGATAACTTGACATGGAATCATTCAGTTGCCATTTATGTGTACACTAACTCAGGTTTTGATCTCTATAAGGATTTTAATGATGCTGTTCGTACTAATAAACATGAATACCAAAACAGAAATTCAAAATACACATGGTATTCACTTCAGTTTTTGCTGACAGAAGCGATACAGATTCTGAAGGAAACACAAAATGGATGCAAGTCAACTTATCGTGGAACAAATGTTGAATTTAATAAGAATGTTCTGAACTCAGAGGTCCGTTTTGGCTCATTTGCTTCATCCTCTCTTAATCGTACAGTAGCAGAAGAGTTTGGAAGTACATCTTGTTTTGAAATCAGAACTTGTGAAGGTGCTGATGTGTCAGGATACTCAACGTTTCCTAATGAGGAAGAGGTGCTGATTCCTCCATATGAGAAGTTTAAAGTCACTGATGTGAAGACAAGAACAGATCATGAAGATCTCTGGTGTGAAACTGTGTATGTATTGGAAAGCTCTGGAGTAAGAAGTGACCTGAACTGTGCTCTATTTAAGAATCCAGAGGAGTTAAGTAAAACATCAGCATTTAACAATAATGCATTGTGCAGATGCTTTTATCAAAATATAAATAGGGCTACATCGCATTCAGGGTATCAGTCAAGGCGTTTTTTAAGATTAAGACTAAGAAGGTGCATCAGGCAACATCTGCAGAGGGAAGACAGAGTCTATCTCCCCGAGGGAGAAATTTCCTCAGATATTCACTTAGGGTCCTATCCGCTGAGGGGACACAGAGTCTATTTCCCCGAGGGAGAAACTCACTTAGGGCTCCAAAATTATAATGAACGGTTCTGCTCTCAGGTCTTGCATTCCCTGGAAATAAGCTATGAGACCATGTTTTTACTAAATCATTGTTGTAGAGGCTGAGACACCGTATTAATTCAAAATATATACATTTCATTTGATCTATACATTCATTACACTTCTTGTTTATTTGTTTTGCATGTTTCAATGTTACAATCAAGAGTAATCTAACATCTATCCAATCACTAAATATTCAGATTTATTAATTTTCATTGTTATATTCTTTTCCTATTACTGCTTGATTTTGTGTTGTATGCTGTATTTTCTACAAAAGCAAATGAGCGATCAGGAAATATCTCCATATGATATTGTGCAGCAGTACATTTATTTGCTTTACTATATTAACACTTGTTGAAGTTGTACTGGTCAGATGAAGCCTGGCTGAGAAAGATGCAACTAAGAATATTCAATAAACAAATTTTTGTATCATCAAATTGCCTCCTGATTTTTGTCTCTGTCTGCCTCCTATAGAAAATCTTGGATGGTGACTAGTTTAGGCTATTAGACAACATTAAAATGAGAGTTAAATGGTTTTGGATCGTTTGCATATTTCTTGCAAACAGTCCATGTGATATGACCCTGACTGCTAAATGATGCTGTGCAAAAATAGCATGCTAGATATTAAACATGCATCACACTTTAGCTGTTATGTCTAAGAAAACACACACATACACACTGTAACCGTCCAGCTAGGCACTCCCAGAAGGGCTAGTCACAAATAAACATACAGCTCTGAAAAAAATTGAGGCCACTTAACATGATTTCTCAATGTTAAGTGGTCTCTTAATTTTTTCCAGAGCTGTACTAATGTGCTAACAAAAAATTAGCATATTGTGATAAAGTTCATTATTTTCCATAATGTAATAATAAAAATTAAACTTTCATATATTTTGTATTCATTGCACACCAACTGAAATATTTCAGGTCTTTTATTGTTTTAATACTGATGATTTTGGCATACAGCTCATGAAAACCCAAAATTCCTATCTCAAACAATTAGTATATTTCATTGCTGGAATAGAGAGTTCCACCTTCCTCAGATCAAGGAGACAATAAGGGCGCTGTTGAGCCCTCTTGAAGACAGCTGTGGTGTTGACATTGGAGGTCAGCTCATCCGTCAAACGGACCCCCAATAACTTAGCACTGTGTACCCTCTCCACCTCAGATCCGCTGATGCTCAAAGGGAGATGGTGCCAATGACTGGTCCTCCTGAAGTTGACAACCATCTCCTTGATCTTATTGGTGTTTAGGGCAAGGTTGTGTGTATTACACCACACTGTCAGCTGCTCCACCTCTTCTCTATAAGCAGATTCATCATTATTAGTGATGATGAAGCCGACAACTGTAGTATCACCAGCAAACTTTAAGATGTGGTTGCTGTTAAAACTAGCAGAACAGTCATGTGTCAGCAATCTAAACACTAAAGGACTCAATACACATCCTTGTGGTGCTCCTGTGCTCACAGTATGCTGTCTCTCTGTCAAAAAGTCAAAATCCATCTGCACATCCCGATATCCATACCCAGCAATAGCAGCTTTTCAACAAGTTGTTGTGGCAGGATTGTATTAAATGCTGAGCTGAAATCAAGTAACAGGATCCTGGCGTAGGTGTTTCAATTTTCCAGATGTGTCAGAGTGAGATGAAGCACAGTAGATAGGACATCCTCCATAGAACGGTTTGCTCTATGTGCAAACTGCAAAGGTCCAAACTAGTAAGAAGACATGACGTGATGTAATTCATGACAAGCCACTCAAAACATTTCATGGCTATAGGGGTCAGGGCTACAGGACGATAGTCATTCATGGAGGCATTCAACAAACATTTCTTTATCTGTTGATTCAATTTATCCAGTGATGACATTGGTGTGAATCATAATACAGTATGTTTAAAACTTGTGTTAAATGTTCTTAAAGAGATAGTTTAAAGAAAAATGAAAATTCTGTCATCATTTACTCACCCTCATGTCGTTATAATTCTGTATGAGTTTCTTTCTTCTGATGAAAACAAAAGCAGATGTTTTGGATATTGTGACATAGTAGAAAAAAGTGAACAAAAAGGTGTGTCCAAACTTTTGCCTGAATATTTCCTCCATGAACATTGGCTTGCCGTTAGTGATAGACAGTGTCAGTCATGTTGAGCTGGTGCGTCTCCTCTCCTCTCTCTTGGAAAAGGCTGGATGTGAGGACGGGCCAATTAATCTGGGACTCAACGGGCTAATTAATCTGGGACTCAACTTTCGGCACTGCAGACGCAGACGGATGTCCTGGGTGGACAGCCAGACCTTCTGCCCCACTTGGAAGGAGGGAGTCTTGGAACGGCGCAGGTCGACTGTCATCCTGCGTCTGCGGAGGGCCCTCTGAAGTTGATGGTGGGCAGAGTCCCAGACCCTCTCACTCTCCCGGAACCAGTAATCGACGGCAGGAACATCGGAGGGTTCCCCTGACCAGGGGAACAGTGGGGGTTGATAGCTGAGTACGCACTGAAATGGAGTGAGGCCGGTGGTAGGTTGGCGTAGTGAGTTCTGTGCGTACTCGGCCCATCCTAAAAACTGGTTCCAGGAGTCCTGGTGGCCATGACAGAAGGTACGGAGGAAATGTCCTATTTCCTGGATCTTGCGTTCCGTCTGCCCGTTCGTCTGAGGATGGTATCCGGATGAAAGACTGATGGTCACACCTAGCAGGGAGAAGAATGCTTTCCAAACCTTAGAAATGAACTGCGGACCTCTGTCAGATACAGTGTCTTCGGGAATGCCATAATATCGGAAGATGTGGTTGAACATCAGTTCTACTGTTTCCAGCACAGTGGGTAGAACTCGGAGTGGAATGAGATGGCAGGATTTGGAGAAACGGTCTACTACGACTAACACACAGGTACAGTTCTCAGAGACGGGCAGATCCGGGATGAAATCCACTCCTAGGTGTGACCAGGGACGGTTAGGAATGGGCAGAGGATGGAGCTTGCCAGATGGTAGGTGGCAAGGACTCTTTGCCATGGCACATTCCCAACATCCCTGCACGTACCTTCTGACATCAGCAGACATCCGGGGCCACCAGAAGCGTTGACGTAGCAGCGAGAGGGTTTTATTGACCCTCGGGTGACCAGTGCCCAGTGAGGTATGTGAGGAATGGATGAGTGGAATGCGAAGAGGCCTGGCAATGAACTGTAGGTTGGGTGGGCAATCCGGCGGGACAGAGTTGGAGGCATTGGCAGAGAGCAGAGTCTCTTCAGACCAGGTGATAAGGGCGACAAAGAGCTGGGCAGGCAGAATGAACTCGGGTTCTTCTGTGTTTTCTTCGGGAGTGTGGATACGTGGAAGGGCGTCTGCCTTGATGTTCTTGGCACCCGGTCGGTAGGAGATGTTGAAGTTGAACCGGGTGAAAAAGAGCGCCCATCGAGCTTGTCGGGGATTTAGGCATTTGGCCTCTCGTAGATAGTTCAGGTTCTTATGATCAGTCAATACCAGAAAGGGATGTTTGGCTCCCTCTAGCCAGTGCCTCCACTCCTCCAGAGCCAACTTGATTGCAAGCAGTTCCCGGTTGCCGATGTCGTAGTTGGTCTCCGCCAGGTTGAGTTTGCGGGAGAAGAAGGCACATGGATGGAGGCGACTGGGATTCCCCTGCTGCTGAGACAGGACTGCTTCCCCTCCAGTGGTGGATGCGTCCACCTCCACAATGAAGGGGAGCAGCTGGAGTCCAGGACAGAGACTTGGGCTCTGGCTTTAGGCCACCTTGGTGCGATCGTGTGGAGACAAGTGCAGCTGTATCTCCAGGACCAGTGTGCATTGAAGCAGAAAACCATTGCAATCCTCCGCCAAACCAGAGTAGGGCGCCGGTCGGGCCATTGGACTGGCGCACTCCATCGACGGTATTGTTTCCAGAACTGCATCGACGAGCTCTTGAAACGGATCCGGGGTGCTCATCCTGGTGTTCGGTGTTGTTCCAGTCTTCTGTTACAAACAGAGATGACATGGAGAACTGGAGACAGTGAAACACAGAGTTCATTGCAATGGACCAGGATGAGTATGGCAGAGTTGGATAAAGGGCAGATTGGATCCGGGCAGAATGACAAAGGATAATACGATACGTCTTGTTGTAGATGACTGGAGTGATGGCAGACTGAGACACGGGATCGCTGGAGCGTTGGAGACGAGGAACCAGGAGACAGGACGTTGGAGACACTCGGGAGAGAAGGAGACACAGGTAAGTAGGCAATAGCACTTGTCCGTGGTAGTGAGCAATAACGAAAGCATTTGCAAATGAGACCGGACAGTGACTGACTGTGTGTGCCGGGCTTAAGTGCTGGTGGTGATTACTGTGCTGAAGGAGTGCAGGTACGTGTGATCAGTACGGTGACTGTGAGCGTTGTAACTGGGAGAGGGTGGAGCATGGCATGCTTGTAACAGGAGTATGGTGGGAAATACACCACATATGTTGTTAAAAATGTTACATTGAAAAATAACTCTTTATATAAACTACTATACACTCGTGGATAAAAAGGTACACTGTTTCAACACTGAGCAACACCAAAAATGTCACACCGTACAATAAAGTTGGTAAATTTGCTGTGTATTGAAATGTTTCGAAATGTCTCTTGGCACAGTAGAGCATCAGTTTAAATGAAAGGCTATGTTTCAGTCCAGTCACTTTTTTATATAGGCTACTATGTTCGGTGCTGTTCTAAAAATCTTAATTTTTTTACCACAAACAAGCAACAGAGCTGCTTGCGTCTGAGTGCAGAAGCTAGGATTGATGGCCGGTTCAACTTTAAATATATTATTATTAAAAAAATGTCATTAACTTTAGAACAACGAAGGAATTGTGCACTCAGTCAGATTTCATTCAAAAGTTACACACGACTCTTTCGGTCACGAGACACACGAGAGCCAATGCAAATTCACTATCAAAGCTGACATAATTTTTCTTCGAGCGGCAAATATTTGTGCTTTTTTTAATAAATTGTGCCTGCAGTTGTACCTGCCTTTTATATCCTGTGTTTTATATCATATAATACACAAATAAGTAGGTTTAGGAATGGGGTTGGGTTATGTGTTCAAACGTGTCTAAATAGCATAAATAAATAAATAAATGTAAATAAAATTATGCTTGCTGATTAACTTAAGAATCACTCTCCAACAAAAACCATATCGGCATTCATGACGATAAAATTCCCATGCCCAACGCCTATCGTCTCTGTATGATGCCAAAGGTTTGTCATTAATATAAATGGATTTCCCTGAGCGTTTTATAAAATGACATTAAAGTGGTACCCTATGCGTTAAAAAGTGATGCCGAAGGGTCCTGCAAGCGTCAATATGTGACGAGTTGGGTGTGATTATGTGTTGCAAAATTCACTTCCTGGAGGGCCACTGTCTTGCACAGTTTAGCTCCAAACCTAATTATACACACCTAAACCAGCTTAATCGAGGTCTTCAGGATTACTAGAATCTTTCAGGCTGGTGTTTTGGAGCTGGTTGGAGCTAAACTCTTTAGGATAGTGGCCCTCCAAGAACTGAGCTTGACAGCCCTGATTTACTCTTTTTTTACAGTTTTCATTCCACTGACTTCCATGCATACTTATGCGAATATTGGAGCGCGGAAACACTAGCTTATGCGAAAAGTTTCACATTTCGCTGTATTCCAAAGTTTAAATGTGGTGAAATCAGAGCTGTGAATTTGCATCATATGAGACCAGTAGAAGACTGATATATCATGGCATGACCCTGTCCCAGGAAGGGTGAAAGTGATTTTGCATCCTCATCCTGACTACCAGCCTAAGGTTCATTTCTGTACATCCACTCTTGAGACCTTACGCCCTCCGCCATTAACAACCCTGAAGCAGAAGAGATCTCACAGACTGTGTCCATTCCTTGCTCTTCAAGCATACATCCACAACACTACACAGCGGCGTAAGTCAGAGAAGCTATTTGTTTGTTATGGGGGTCGTAACAGAGCGGTGACAGACACCAAACCAGGGTCGTTTCTAGCCTTTCTGGCACCCTAGGCAAGTTTTTTTTTTTTTACTATAACTTATAAAGCAAATAGGACTTCCTTTTTTCCATATTGTACATGCATTAATCCAATAATGTAGCCAGGTTTATCACCACTGAGATCACAAATGTTAGGGGGGTTCAGGAGGATGCTACCCTGAGAAAATTTTGATTTCTATGATCTACATATGTGTAAGATGTTCAGAAGGTCAAAAAATTAGATAACAATAGCTTGAAAACCATGTCACTCAGCGCCACTGCGGATTGAAGAACACAGTGACACAAAGACTAAAAGACGGGACGAAGCCGTAGCCGAAGCCTTGCACCAGTTTCATATGTTGAAATGAAACTGGGGCCTGAGGCATAAGTTCATAAAAAAAGGGCCTAGTGACCCCCATGGTTATGACAGTATTACTTGATCAATTTACACTAAACAGCTATCTCTGATG